>NC_142794.1:179008-313093 GCF_049724085.1 Artemia sp. Qi Xiang Cuo | reverse complement strand
TTACTTCAGCTAAATAGGAAAAGATCTTGGCCTTTTAAAGTTAAAGAGGTATTGGATAAGACAGGTTTTCTTTCGCATGGAATGATGGCCTTGGACCAACTAGTCAACAATTACAGTTGGACAAGGAAATTAAGCGGGTGCTGGAGGACCAGACGATATAGAAATGGGGTGAGGAGATTAAGAATTCGGAAACTTTAAGGTATTATAATGAGGGTTAAGATAATTTATGGTCAGGAATTTTACTTTAAGTTAAATTTACCGTCTAGATACCTTACATATTGGATGCAGCTACAATCTAATTGCCTTCCGATTCGTTCGAGATTGAAAGTTTTTGAGAGGAGGAACAGTGTCCCGGACGGCAGGTTTGCTTGCCCTCTTTGCCAAGAAGAGGAGGAGAATTTGGAGCATTGTCTGAGTCGCTGTCGAGGTCCTTTGGGGGTAAGGGAAAATTTATTTAGGAATGATGGAGTGCTGCTTCCTGATGCCTTGAAAAGTAGGTCATCACAATTTATTTGTATAGTGCGAATATATCTTGATGAGTATTTTTAAAAAAGTAGAGAGTAGTTTTTTGTTTTTTTTTTTCTTTATTATTGTGGAGAGTACTGTAATTTGCTAAGCTTCTATGTTTTTTGTGCACAAGGCCACATTTTGGCTTGAAATACACGTTATCTTATCTTATCTTATGCTGTTTAATAGACATAGTTAAGATGAAGTCAATGTTTATATCTAGGACCGCGTTTTTCAGGAGCGTAACTCGAGCCTGGAAGGAATTGGGAGAGCTCAGCCCCCAGCAGTGTAGTTATTTGAAACCGAATTAGCTGACGGTATTAGTATAGCATTCACGTTCATGAAGTAGCCTTGGGGAATGCAAGTAGCTCATCTGCCCATATTAGGATGTATCCATTTAATACACTACACTTGTCAAAAAGCTCGTGGTGGCTAACGGTAAGTAAGGAGCGACTAGACGGAATAGTAACCGACACTCCAAAAGACAAAATTTTAACTGCAAGAGCTACAAAAAAAAAAAAAAAAAAATGGTGATTCCAAATATATAAGATTTCTTAAATTTAATGTACCCATAAAAAGCAACAAGCCTTATAAAATTTGTCTGTCTTCGTAAAAGAGGTGATACATCCCCTTAAAGTGAAAGGATCTTTATGAAAACTGAATCATCAGATTCAGCGTATCAGAGAACCCTACTACAGTTTTCAAGCTCCCATTCGGAAAAATGTGGAATTTTGTGTTTTTGCCAGAACAAAATATCAAAGATGTATGCTAATTTTTTGTTGTTCTTTTCAAGGGTGATCACATCAAACCAATGTTCGTAGAAGGTCAGAATAGGGCTCATTTGAACCGAGATAAAAAGTTTTAGTACCCTTTGTAAGTAAAAAAAATTGGAGAGCGACTAATTTGTCTAGCCCCCTCCTCTCCCACGCCCTTATCACTAAATTCGTCTGATCAATATTTTGAGATAGCCATTTTTTTCAGCATAGTTGAAAAGCCCATTAACTAGTAGAACTGGGACCTTTATTTAATATTTTTTTTGGTTCACGAAAAATATTTCAATTCTGTTCTGAAAGAGACACGAGCCGAATAATCCCATTCGGTCGAACCACAAGCAATGCTTATTCCATATTAAAACGTTTTCCAATCAAGGCATTGATCACTGCAATGTGTTAAGAAACCAAAAGAAAATTTACCAAAAAAACTACATAGATTCTAGGCATCTCTAAAATACTTAGAAGAATGTTAAAGCGGAACAAAATTTTAATTTATGGACGGGAGAAACAAATGTCAATTCTGATCTGGAAGAAAAGTGAACCAGTTTTTTACTTATACGAAGACGATTTCTCTTAATAACCAATACATCAAGCATTGCAATGAGAAACTAGATCAAAAAGAGACATTTTATTATAGAAAAAAACACATACAATGTTCTAAATTCTATAAGGATAAAAAATATTATTAAGAGTAATTTCCAAGTCAAGGTCAATATTTATTAATTCCCAAGATCTGTTCCACTTCCGCCCGTTTTTGCTGTATTTTTGAATAAAAGTATCTGCAAATGGCTTCAGATGTTCAACTTTGCTCATAGAAATCAGCATGTCTCTCCTCCTCTGGATTGCCACTTACGTCCCTCATAGTCTAAATGCAAAGAAAGCAAAGATTCATCAAAAGATTCAGAGTTGTCAATGTATATCGTTGCTTTTACAGAGACACGCTCCGAAATGGAACAAACGGTCGCGATTGAGGATTTTTTTTTTTTCAATTGTTGTTTTCTTAGTTGTAAGACGTTATTGCGTTAAAAGTGGCGAATATACTTTACTGATAACTTGATTTTGAAACAAATTATTCGGTATATTTACCCTATAATTATATTTATACAGCAAAATGCGCTCAATATAATTTTGAAAGGTCATGTGTTATTCTTATGCTGGAATAATTCCTATGTAATTCGCTTCAGTTCATTAAATGAAATTTCTCCATCCAAAGATATTATCGAAGACTAGAAAGATTCATCAGTTTGAGGCTTTTATTCAAAGGTGAACCAAATATTGCAAATTGGTAAATTTATACATTTTCATCCAATCTAGTAGAAAATTCGAATACGAAACTCTATGCCCTTTTTTATGCCTTTTCCAAAGATGATTATCACTTCCAGGGCAAATTCTTTTTTGAGCCCATAATAGGACCCCAAAAGGTAACTTATTACCTTTGTCTATAGTTGTAAAGACTATGATGTAAAGTTAAAATAATAGTTACAAAAATAATTAGTAATAAAAATTATTATTATAATTAGTAATTGATTTTAAATGAGCCCTTAAACAACTCTCTATGACACTTTATAGCGTCCAAAGAAAGTAAAAGAGGTTAAAGGTCCAATAACAAAAAACGTTAATTTTGCAAAGGCGCTAATTCTAATTTAAGGTCATTTAAAATTTTTAAGGGATTGATTGATGAAAATGAAGCAATGATAAATGTGATTAGAAAACTAGTGAAAGTGAGAATCGCAACAGCTAAAGAAAAAGGCATAGAAAAACGACAGCGACAATCACATTGAACTGTAAACGGAATTTTGAATGGTGCTCAATGGTTGGAAACTGGAAAAGACGTATTAATTTAAACTCCCCGAGCAAAAGGGGTGGGAAAACTTTCTGAGGTAAAGATGAACCAAAATGGACAATGAAATCTACGGAACCACAGAGAAAAAGAAAATCACAGAGAAAAGTAGAAGAAAAAGTAAAGAAAAAAAATCACAAAGAAAAAAAGAAGTGGAACAAAAAGAAAAGAAGAGAAAAAGTGGACAACTCAATGCTAACCAATCAATGCAAAAACGTGATTCTCCTTGTTGTTCAAGTTGAGGGCTCTAAGGTTCCTGTTTAGAGTGTTCAATAATGGTGATTTCAGAGCTGTACTTTCTGTTTTATTATGATGCCGTTTTCAAGGGGTTTTAAGCTCTTTTTAGAAATTCCTGCAAATTTGTTTTCAAAATAACATTTTACTATTAATAATAATTTAAATAGTATTGCCATTCCTGAACCAGCTATAAATGGCGATTTTTTCTCAATAAATTTTTTTAGACACGCATTTTTAAACTTTTGGTTACTATGGGCTGTTTTGAGCTCCTATAAGGGTTCAAAAAAGAATTTGCGCCAGAGAAATCGCAAAAATCAAAGAAGGCAGAGTGTCCTGAGTCCAAACCCGGGAAGTTTAGGGTCGGCATGGAGACCATAACCTATAGCAACACCAAAGCCACCGCAAGAAAATAAAGAAGTTAGAGGCATTAGCGCACTCTTACCATCAGCTACGGTAAACATGGTACTGGAAAGTGCAAAGATAAATGCTAAGAAAGGAGGTGGAGCTAAAACAAAACCCGAACCCAACAAAAGAAGCGGCAGAAAGTGGGCCAGCGACCAAAGAAGCAGAGAGACACGGCAATTCAGAAGCAGGAGCAAGCAAACAAGTAGCAGAAAACCAAAAGAGGAGTTTGAGACCACCAACCAAGACCCAACAAGACCAAGTGAAAGAAGGAGCAATAAACCAAAATGTACCGTCACCGAAGAAAACCCTTAGTCAGTCACCGAAGATAACCCTTAGTCAGGCATCTCTTGGTAGCAAGGGGTGTAACCAATCAAAGGAGAGAAAAACGGAAGGATAATGTATCGGGAAGGTAACAGGAAACGGAGGGAAAAAGAGGATATATGTGAAAAGGAAGAAAAGTTTTTTTCTTTTTTTCTTTTTTTAAGTAATTAAATGCGAATAGCTTCATTAAACGTAAATGGATCAAAACAAGCAAAACGACAGACATTCATTTGAGAACTTATGACAAAACGGAATATAGATGTAGTGTATCTATAAGAAGTTCAATCGGAAAAAGTTTAAAATCCAAAAAAGTTACCAGTGTGTTCATCGAGGGATCGAGCCAGACGTTGGTTTCCTTTTAAAAGAAAGTGTACAGTGTGATCAAGGAAGCATGCGTTTTGAAGATGATGGAAGCATTTGTAGTTTGCGTTGTGGGTCATTGGTGATAGTAAATGTCCGCCTACCGTCACGAACCGGTAACTTCACACAACAGGAGAGTACCATTCGTTTTGTGAAGAAAATTTGATAATGTTGGGGGATTTTAATTGTATAGTGTCCAAAGCGGATGCCTTAGGAAGGATGGAAAAGTAGCTAGAAGAAGATGCAGTGAAGGTTTGAAGGCGATAAAGTGTTTGGAATTTGAAAGATGTGTGGGTTCATTTTGGGAAAGGGTCTAGATTCACCCGAATGGATAACCGAGGATCAAGCAGAATAGACCAGATTTATGTGAAGCAAAATCTGTTAACGGAAGCGATTAGTGTACAGAACGAACTCGTATCTTTCTCTGACCACACTGCTCTGGTAATGGATATGGGAACCAACACAAACCGAGAAAAATTTATAAAGAACAATTGGAAACTGAATCCTTCAACACTAAAGGGCCCACTGAAAGAGCAGCTGAGAGCCACCAGTATTCGAACTTGGATGTATGATTTTATAGATGGAACAGAGCCAGTGCAATTTTGGAAAGTCCTAAAGCAAAAAGTAAAATCAAATGTACAAACCTGGGAAAAAGAATCAAAGAAGGGAGAGTAAAGCACATAAAAGACATCTTTAGAGTATTAAAACAACTGAAGGAAGAGATTGACGAGGGGATGGAGGTGTGGTACGAGTTTAAAGAGGTTAAAGATGAATATAGAAAGATTGAAGAAAAAGACTTTGAGATTTGGAAATTGAAGAATAGATTGGGTGAAGAAGAGAATGCAGAACAAATATATCTAGCAATGAAAATTAAGGCAAAAAAGAAGAGAGAAAATAATAGAATTAGGGGATTAAGAAATAAGCAGGGAGAATTTGTGGAAAATGAAGAGGAGATACAAAAAATAGTGGAAGATTTTTTTAAGCAAATTTACACATTGCCAGATCAAGAACAAGATTGCAGAATGGATTCCTTGGCAGATTTTGAACCAGTTAGGAATGTAAAGACCGAAGAGAATGACTTGATACTTCAGGAGGTAACCCGGCTGGAAACTGAAAAAATAATAAGAGGAATGAAAAATGGCAAATCACCTGGGGTGGATGGAGTTGGATACGAATTTTATAAAGATTTTTTTTCCAGAAATCGGGTGGTTTCCAGAGATCTCTTTACTTTGGTGGTGAGAAGCTATGTTGAACAAGGATATCTAGAGGATGATGTGGGCATGATATCTCTCCATTTTAAAGGAGGCGATAGAATGGACCTTCAAAACTGGAGGCCTATATCTGTTTCAAACAGTGACTACAGAATAACGTCCAAATTTTTTACTAAGAGAATGGAGAAGGTGGTGTTTGGAATCCTGGGAGGATATCAGTTTGGTGGTATTCGAGGAAAGAAGGCCCAGCATATTCTCAACGCGCTGCATGACTTGTTGGTACGCAGAGACGACGAAATGGTAAAAAATAAGGCGTTTTCCGTAATTGGCTTTCCTACTGTGTATGGATGTTGTCAAAGCATATGACTCGGTTATAAGGTCGATATTGAGGATACTGATGAACGAAAATTTTGGATTTGATCAACGGTTTGTGAAGTGGTATGAAAGTTTAAATAAGAGCCCGATGGCGATTGTGAACATAAATGGTTACACTAGTGGAAGGCTGAAGCTTGAAAGGGCAGTGCGACAAGGGGATCCGAGTGCCCCTTTTTTAGTCGAACTTTATATAGATCCACTTTTCAAGCATGTTGAACGGCGGATACAGGGGATTGCCAATACGACGAATATCTCCTTGAAATCACTCGATTTTGTAGATGATGAGGTCTTCCTCCCTCGGAGTGTGGCTGATTTGATGGAAGTGGTGAGAGGACTAATGTGGTATGAGGAGCATTTCTTGGTAAAAAATACACAGAAAAAAGAGCCAGTTACTAAACATAGGTGAGTTTGCACCGTTAGATGATAGCGTCTGGATCGAGGAGGCTCAGTCAGTGAAAGTATTGGGTGCACTTTTTGAAAGAACGGTTAATGTGGAAAATGTGAGGGAAGAGCGTGTGCAAAAGATTGAGGGGTCGCTCGTAGCCCATAAAACAAGACACTTCGGGTCAGTATTTGAGAGAGCAGTGCATGTATGTAAAAATGTATGCTTTCCCACTGCTATTTTTCTGGGACCAGCTTTTAATTCTAAAGAAAAGTATGCTAAAAAGGTAGAAAGGAGCATTTGGCATATTGTTTGGAGGGGATAGATGGAAAAGCTAAGTATGAAAATGTTGTATGTGCTCTGAGAAGAGGGGGGTCTTAATGTTATAAATTTTCGAAAGATGTGTAAGTCTCTGAGAATTAGAAACGTCTGTGAGATGATCTGTAGTAAATCGATCGACGGTGAAATAATAAGAGGATGGGCCTTACCAGTGATAAATACTGAGGAGGATAAACTAGCAAAACAAAAAATGATCAGGGATGTGCCAGAGAAACTCCATGAAGTAATATGGAGTATTCGAGAAATGAAAAATCAAGGCTTGCTGAGTGATCAGGTGAAAAATGCCGAAAGGAAAAAGATAGTGAATGGATATTTAGAGAAAACAGAAGAAGTGGGTTTTCACGTGAAAACAAAACCACCATTTATGAATTTTAACCTATCGTTTGAGAAAATGCATAGTGTACCGTTCAGTCAGTCTATAAAGGAATTTGTGTTTCTGTTTATTCATGAGATACTGCCACATCAATATTAATTAAGTTGTTTTAACCCAGATGAAGGTACAAATTGCAAGCTTCGCAACAAAATAGCGATAAATGACCTGAAGCACGAATTTTTTAATTGTAAATGTAATGAAGGAATTGTAGATAAGTGTTTTAGTACCTGAAGAGATCGTGGAGTAATTTGGAATACGGAGGAAGATAAGAAAAGGTTGATTAAACTGAATGTAGAAATCCCTGGAAATGAGAGGAGAGAGAGAGCTGTGGTGTTGATTGTGATGAAACTATGTGAATATGTATGAAAAGAAGGAAGAAGAGAAAAGGGATTGAGTTAAGAAGGTTTGGTTATGGTTGCAGGAGAATGATAGCGCAATCAAGTAAACCTGAAAGGTGGAAGGAACGAGTGGATATTGAGTGGATGGAGTTGTTGGTTGGAGAGTTTATTGGAAAGATGTAGCTTATGTTTGAGGAGATATGTTGTAAGTGTGTGTTTCAGTGTAAGTAGAAATGGGTAAAACAGCATTGCCAGTTTTGTAATTTTGTTTTTGTTCTGTTTATGGAGTTAAATAGTAGCCGAAGTATAGTTAAAAGGGAAAAATGAAAAGATAAGGGTGAAGAATCATTATAACTTTCTTTGAGGTCTTTGCAATTTGTAAATATGTTGGTGTATTTTTTTAAATAAAGTTATACTGATAGATAATCTGGTTTACTAGTTTTATTATTATTAATTTAATTAGTTTATTTTAAATTTTTTTATTATTATTTTTTGTTTTATAGGAGACACGTAGGGTCACTACCCGGAAGAGTTTAGAGGTATGGTAAGAAATAGCCATCGTATGAAGGGCTTCCTGTTGGGAGAGGGCGCCCTTTTCCATGGGAATGACAAATTTTTGTCTGTTTTTGGAAGGTTTTTGTAGTATAGGGTGACTTGAAGCATGTCCAGTTCGGCTACTATTCAATAAAAAAAAGAGTAGGTGACGTCTAAAGTTAAAATTAGATGTATTTTGAATTTAAAATTTGTCTTCACTGAGAGGAGAGGAGGTGGGTTTAATTGAAAAAAAAAGCGCTAGTAGCGATTATTACATTTGGGAAGAGCATAAAAAGGCATAAAGCAATGCATTTACTTTCCTCCTAGCTAAATTATATGAAAAAGTATAAATTTATCTATAGCCTCCCGTCTCTCTTACGTCTAAAGGTAGCTGATATTTTCAAAAGTTTTGAAATAATTGCCAAAAACTATTGGCTAAGCTGTACTCAAAAGGAAGGATCAGCAGAGCAATTTATGTTCAATCAATTACCAATAGATCGTCCTAATTTACATTATCCTCCTGGCCCTCCCTTTTAGAGTAGCTTAAAAACCAATTTTTGGTATTTACATCAAACGCTTGAAAATGTCAGATAGGACCTTAAGGCGTTTGGGATTTGTGTTTGTGTGTGTTCGACTCCGTTCCTACTCTGTATCTCTATTCCTTCTATATTTGGTAGTTTTGTTAATTTCGATGTATTAAACCTACCCCCATTATTCCATCAGTCACTATCTTATGGCCTATTTTCGTTTGAAGGGAATTAGTTTGTACTTGCTTGAAAGAAGATTTAGAGTATGCGGGGTAAATACTTTATTTTCTGATAAAAACCTGTTCGACCTTGTGAGTGATTTCCCTATGGACATTTATTTGAAAATTCTTTTTTAGTTTTATAGTCGAATTATCTTTTACTGGCTTTTATTGACAGTTACTAATTTCCTTGGAGATATTCTTCTTTACTCACTATTGCCAGAGCGTGGCTGCCGACGGGTGATTTGTTTTAGGGGAATTTCAAAATTCAGCCAAACAGCTGGTCAATTCAACACGCCGCATTCTCTTTGTGAGCTGTATTTTCCCTACGCAGACCACAGATCACGAATCCGAATCAAACTGACCCAGCTCTAAATAGGTACACAGGATGGCTGGCCTCCGCCCACCATTGCACTTCCTGGCTGAAGAACCATGAAACTGAGATCAGCACTGCCGGTAGGAACTATAATGTCCAATGCCGTATTCTTCACCTTTTTTGCAACACATGCGGCTTGCATGCGTTGCAAAAAACAAAAAACAAAACAAAAAAACACACAGAGGAGCTCTCATTTCGTTACGCGAATTCCTCCCCCCCCCCCCCCAGAAGGCGTCAAAACAGTATCTATCGTCTTTTGTTCCGTACTTTGTGAAGCACAATGATGAGCTTGTCGAAAATGCTTTTTAAAGTTTTGAAGCTCATTTTTATTATCTATTTCATTTTACTGCGTGTTAATACTATTTCTGATTCATATTTCAAATATGAAAAAGAGGACGTTTAATACTGTTAAAGTTTTACGAATAATGAGGAACTTCATGTACCAGTGATTTTGTTATGCCATTACCAAAATTAAACATAGTTTAATCTTTCTAACAAATAGATGAGTCATTCTTATTTTAATATGGTTTATATCTATGGTAGACATATAAAATATGGTACTGACTTTTCCTTGTGAGAACTTTTCATAAATTTTGAACAGCATTTTCTACATCGAAGTTTGAACAATATTTCAGAAAGCATTAGCTCAGTCAAGAGCCTGCAAGCATACTCCTATTCAAACAACCAAGAATCAAATTATTGTAAAAAATGATAAGCTACAATATGAAACTGAGAGAATAGGATACATAGAGGCCTAGTGCCAAGACGAACAGTCTCCTTTCTATCACAAGAAACTCAATGCATCTATAATACCCTACATAATGGCTATTGCAGGTATTTTAAATCCTATAGGATTCATTATTAAAAAAAAAAAAAAAAAAATCGGACCTAACAAGAAGGGCCTTAATTGTCGTTTTTATTTGCTTTAGGAGCACATATTTGAAACTTATACCGAATCTTTAAAATCACAATCAAAAAGAAATTTACATATCATCAATTTCTTAGTATCACAAATTTACATCAAACATTACAAATCGAATTATCAGCTACAATATGATAAGAGAATGTACCCTCCCCCCCACATACATGGGTTTTAATCGGACGGAAATTTTAATTGTTTACTTTTTCTTATTTCGATCTTCCCAGTTCTTCGATGGTTTTGGAGCCTTTTTTTTTGAAAATTCCATAAATTCGTTTTTGTCATTGCTTTGAAGTTTGACAAGGATAATAGCAACCATTTCTGAATAATCGTTATACGGATATTCTTTTAAATTTGAAAATTTTTCAAATGTAAACAGTTTTTTTTAAATTCAGTTACTATTAGCTGTCAAAAGCCGGCAAGCACATTCCTATTCGAACAACCAGGAATCAAATTATGGTACTTGCATGATATACCCCCTGTCCAATATTCTTCTAATATGTTACTCTGACGCTCAATCCTAATGAAATATACCAAAGTAAGATAAAAATATAATACTTTAGAAACAAATTTGGGCATTCCTAATGTGTTAGGTGCAATTATTCTGCATGTTATATGTTCTGCATATTATGTTCCGCATATTATATTCTGCATATTATATGTAGTAAGAATTGTTTCCTAATTTCACACTGTCCTAATACTTTACACACACACACCCCTCTTAATGTGCAAATATATAGCCCAAATTATATATTTTCCATCAATTCTGTCACTTCTCTTTGTCTCGTCACACGCTAAGCTGAAATAAACAAATGAAAAAAAAACAACAAAAAAACAAAAAAAAAACGGTCCTATAATACGCCAATGAATTAACAACTTGAGTGGTAGGGGGTTTATCATACAAGTACGCAAATTATTATTAGAATTGATTAGCTACAATATAAAAATGAACAATCTTACCTTGAGATCTCTAGACTGTGACATGAGCCACTTGTATATAAACTGTTGTGGATCTTTGGAGAAGCTCAAGAAGAATTCTCTTGATGTTTTCAACTGATTTATAGAATCAACAGTCTCGTGAATCTTATTAACCAGGTTCTAAAAAAAAACCAGGCAGTTAATCAATAAATTTAATAACAGGAAACACAAAATTATTAGAGGAAATAATCCTTAGAGGACGCTGACTTGATTGTCTTTTAGAGACAGGAATAGATTGAGATAAAATGGTCATAATCCTATCTTATATAAAAATTAAAAGTCTACCTTATAGATTTAATTTGTTATCAGTGCTTTCAATATCCTAATTTTTTTAAGATCCCCCTGACTTCCAAAAAAAGAAAATTGGTTCTCTGAAATCTCCCTGAAAATCAACTTTCTTAAATAAACGAACGCGAGCACAAAATGAAAAATCGTCAATTTTAGAGGAGATTCCGGAAAAAGCAATTGTCTTTTGCGGATTTCAGGGAAACCTAAAAAAAACACTCGGGGATAATGTAAACACTGTCTTTTATCAAATGTCCTAAGGAAATGAGCTAAATTTAGAAATGAGAATGATTATTTTATCATCTTTCTTTGTGGTCCAAGTGGACGGGAATAAACTAGAAATCTACGATTTAGCCTCTCAAAACACAAAGATCCGCGCCAAAAAAGTTGTAACTCCGTGAATAAAGCCTACATCCTTTTAAAATTTAGTAATGTCAAACCTATAGGAATTTAATTATACTTTACAGACGCCAATATTATGCAGCCTCTCTCTCTCTCTCTTTTAGCACTTACTACTTCGAATTTTTGTTGTTGCTGATTTCTGCATCCCTTTGCTTCATTTGCTTTTATTTACTCATTTTTTTTTTATTACTGACGTTCTTATTTTAAAGCTACTGTATTAAAGGACAAAACCCCGCTTCACCGACTTTCTGTCACTTCCCTTCATACACTAAGACCGGCAAATTAGGCCTTCTGCCCTCACACATAGCCCTTGCTTTTTTCAGGCGGGGACTGGGACCTCCCTTCACTGGGCTGAGCTCAGCCCCCACAAAACCTCCCCTTGTTTGGGTTTCGTCATTGGAAAAATACTTTTTTTCGAACTTTCTTTGCCTTTTCTACTCAGGACACTAGCTGAGTTTCTAATCTTTCCCCTACTAGCATCGTTCAATCATACCCTTAAAAGCCAAGTTTTAAATAATCATGATCTTAATTCGTATTAAATTCTGTTTCTTATGTAGGATTACAATTTAATGTATACGTTTGTCAGTTTTCTGACTATTCATAATTTGTGTTTAACGTTTTTTTGTTTCACTGTGTTTTGTGTGTGTTTTGTTTACTGTATTCTTTATTTTTGTTTAATTGTGATTAACTTTCGGCAAAAAAATATTCACTGTCCATTCTTCAAACTAAACAAGATTTGACCATTTCAGTATAAAAACAGAGCAAAGAGAATGAGAAGGAAAAAAATATAGAGCGACAAAAGGAAAACCAAAAAAAGCTTAGACAGAGAGAAGAAAGCAAAACATATTTTTATATTTTGTAGAGAGCCAATTGCAAAATAGACACAATGCAGTTTAACCCTACACTGAGGATAGGGTTGTAAGTTATTTTATGAGGGCAAATACGGATTTTATTGAATGGGTGGTCGTATGGGGCTCATTAGATTTGAAATTGGAAGTTACAGTGCCCTTTTTAAGAGCATAAGTGATATGAGAGCAAACAGCCTCCCCCCTCATGCAAGCTCAGCATTTGCTTTACCACCTCCCATCAAAATTTGGAGATAACAATTCTGGCCATTGGAGTTGAAGGTTTCGGAAATTATGTGTGTGAGGAAGACACCCCCTCCCTCCCCCTTACAGCCCTCAGGGCAAGGGTTTAAGTTATGCCCTTGGGGCATATAATGTTCTTATAAAAAGGTTGGTTGTATATACTTTGAAGGGGACTCATTGGATTCGTAATCATAATTTCTAGTGCCATTTTTAAGAGTCAAAGTAATCAGAGCGTAGCGTCAAAGTAAGAGTCAAAGCAATCTCCTCTTTATTGTTTGTTAGTATAATATTTATTCCAAAAATAAATCCTATAAATCTCTTTGACAAAAAAGAAGAAAAAATAAGAGCATAAGTAGAGAAAACATAAACAAAAAGAAAAAAAAATCGCGAAGGACAAATATCAACGAGGTAAATTGTCAGCCAGCAAAACAAAGCGGAGAAAATGAAAGCACAAATTCAGTAAGGATCCCAACGGAGTCGTCTTCAATGCTAAGAGAATACAAAGAAAAACAAATCGGACTAAATTTAAAAAAAAATAGTACAAGAGACAACTCCTAAAATCAATAAAAAGCTACAAATACTAATTGAAATATACTTATAAAATACCACTAATAAGAACTAACTGCAGTACCAGGTCACCTGGGGCCAAGACAGCTGTGTTCCTCCTCCATTTAAACCTATTCAAAGCCTCCCTCTTTATATCCTCCCAAGAAGTTCCTGTTTCCCTTAAAACTCTCCCTAAGACATCCTTCCACCTCATTCGGGGACAATCTGCTTTTCGTTTGGCCCAAGATGGTTGGATGACAAGGACCATCTTTGGCAATCCTTCATCCGTCGTCTGCAGAACGTATCCTAGCCATCTCAACCTTTCTCTCATCATAGCCCTAGAAATCTGGATTGAACCCTCTAAGGCAAAAAACTCCTTAGTCCTAAAAACTCTAAGAAACAATTTTGTTTTATCTAAGATTCAAACTTAAGTTACCCCAGACGCAGGCGTATCTCAAACAGCTTACTGTCTGAGATACAGTCAGTCAGTCGGGAACCCAAAACAATCCGTCGGTGATTTCTCTGGAAAACATCAAGAAAATCCTCCGTTTCTAGAAGCACCCTCGCATCAGAACCGTATTTAACCACTATCATCAATGTAGCTTCCCATATTCTAATCTTGGTTCATTGACTTATCATTCTATTCTTCCGAATTTTTTTAAACAGTAAAAAACACCATGGGCTTTGACTATTCTACTTTTAATATACACCACTTCACTTTACTAATAAACTTTACTTTTCACTGCACAAACCGTCTTTACTATCAATACGATCTAGGTAAGTGAAGCTGTCAACTTAAATACAACTACTACTACTACTAACAACTCATCGCAGCACCAAGCCGCCTGAGGCCAACAAAGCTACGCACGCTCCTCCTCCACCCCAATCTATTCAAAACTTCCCTTTTTACCCCCGCCCACGAAGTTCCCATTTCCTTTAGATCCTTCTTTATGGCGTCATCCCGCCCCAGACGAGGACGACCAGCTTTCCGTTTAGCCCTAGATGGTTGGCCAAAAAGAACAATCTTCGGCAATCTGTCAACCTTCATCCGCACAACATACCCTAACCACCTCAACCTTTCTTTCATTATAGATCTAGAAAGCGGTATTGAACCATATTTTTCGTATAGCCTATTGTTTGAAATACGGTCAGTCAGCCGGGTACCCAGAACAATCCTTAAGCAATTTCTCTGGAAAACATCTCGCAAATCTTCATCCGCTTTTCGGAGCGTCCATGCTTCAGAGCCATATTTGACCACTGTCATCACTGTAGCTTCTAAGATTCTAATCTTGGTTTGCAGACTTATCTTCCTATTCTTCCAGACTTTTTTTAACTGTGAAAAAACACCCTGAGCCTTGGCTATTCTATTTTTAACATCTTCACTGCTCCCACTATCTTTACTAATAATACTACCAAGGTAAGTGAAGCTGCCCACCTGATCAATCTTTTCAGTACCCAACGTCACCTTTTCATCTTCACTTATTCCTAGCCTTAGTGACTTAGTTTTCTTAACATTAATTTTTAAACCTATTCTAGCACCCTGAACTCGCAAAACCTCTAAAACTTCATTCATTTTGCTCACACTTTCATCTAGGATGCTTAAATCATCAGCATAATCCAAGTCCAGGAGACTTTTCCTCCCCATTTGATTCCGTGATTTCCCATTACCCTTCCTGTGCTCCTTAAAACAAATTCCATAAAAATAATCCACATAAAGGGGGTTAGACGAAAGCTTAATTACTGATTTAATACAAAACCAGCAGCTAACATCATTTCCTACATTAACCGCAGCAGTATTATTCTCGTACATAGCACTTATCACTTTCATGTATTTGTCTGGTATACCATACAAGGATAAAACCTTTACTAAAGCTCCTCTATCAACAGAATCGAACGCTTGCTCATAATCTATAAAACTGAGGACCAAAGGTGTTTGAAAACTAAGGCACTTCTCAATTATTAACCTAAGAGTGAAAATTTCGTCAACACATCCTCTACCTTTTCTAAAAGCGCACTGCCTTGTCTTAAAACTTTGTCTACGTCATCTCTCAGTCTAAAAAGTATCATATTACTAAGCAATTTGCTATCTACAGAGACCAGACTAATGCCTCGATAATTACCACACTCACTTTTATCACCTTTCTTATAAAGTGGCTTAATTAAGGTTTGCTAAAATCGTTAGGTACTTCCCCTTTTTCAAAAATAATATTCATAATCTTCGATAACTTATTTCTAAACTAACAGCAACAATATTTAAGAAACTCATTTACCACCCTATCAGCACCTGGAGCCTTATCATTTTTTAATCCCTTTAGTACTGTCGCTAATTCTTCCTCACAAAATAAATCTTCCTTCACATCCAAAGTATCAAAAACTTTTTCATTTTATTCTATATTTTTTCCTGCAGCTTTTTATCTGATAAGCCAATTCTCAAAATGTTCGACCCATCTCGCTATAGCTTTTTCCTTATCGCTAATTGCCATCACATTCCTATCTTTAACTGGGACAAGTCCGGATTGACAACTACCTCTCAATTTGTTAACGTGCCAGTACAATATTTTGCTATTATGACGTCTAGCTGCATCTTCTAAATCCTCGTCAATTTTATCCATGGCCTCCACTTCACACCCCCTTAGCTCATATTTCAATGCTTTCTCCACTTTCTTTACATTTCTTTTGTTTTCATACGATCTATCACTCAGATAATTCTTGTGCAAGTCCCTTCTCCTTTCTATTAAACATAGAGCTTTTTCACTAATATTCTTAGCTGCAGTTCTAGCTTACTTCACTAAGACACCTTCAGCAACTTCACAAATTATTTTTGTAAAATTATTCCAACCATCTTCCACATTATCAAATTTTAAACTCTCAAGTTTAGTATTCAACTGTTCCGGGAAATTTTCTCTCAGATTCTCATCCTGGAGTCTACCAACATCATAACTTCCCGGGAGGTAGTTACCCTTCCGATATTTCAGCTTTAAATTAACCCTTGACACTACTAGATGGTGATCTTTACTTTTAACATCAATAACAGCACTCCTATATACCCTAGTATCTTGTATGGATCCTGCCAGTCTTCGGTTTACTATAACATAATCAATAAGGTTTGCTGTCTTACCATCATGTGAATACCATGTTAGCTTATGAGCCATTTTATGACCGAACACCGTATTGGTTATAACTAGATTGTTATACCTACAAAATTGCAAAAGTTTGTATGTATCCATTACTGTATCCATTACTGTTTTCTTTTCCTACACCAAATTTACCTAAGCTGGGATACCATCTATCCTTATTTCTACCAACCTGGGCGTTAAAATCTCCCAGTAATAACATCATATTTCTACCTGGGACCTTATCTATTTGCTCCTGTAACTTTAAGTAAAATTCATCTGAGTCACCAGTATCTCCCTCAGTCGGTTCTACAGGGGCGTATACTACTATAACTGATACCCTGAGTTTTCTAGTCATAAAATGAGTAATTAGTATTCTATTATTAATACCTTCCCAGCCTAAACAAGACTTAGCAGATTCTTTATTCATCATGAGCCCTATTCACTTTATATGTACCACATCCTTACTGCCTGAGTAAACGAATTTTATATCATATAATTTCATGTCTCCTACCCCTGGCATGTGAGTTTCTGGAGTTTCTTAAATTCCTAATAAGTTCAGTTCGAATCGTCTGAATTCGTCAGTTAAAATGTCGATACTATAGTCATTTTTTAATGTCGTATCATTCCAAGTTCCAATTTTCATGTTCTTTAAATCATTGAAATTATTTTCGCCTCAGGAAAAGCAATGATCCCGGATACCAGTGCAGGACAAGATCACATATCTTCTCAAGTCTACACTGAAGTTCTTAAGCCGTCTTAAACCCTGACAACAAAAAGTCCCTGGGACCTCTATGAATGGGGGCTTTGTGCAATTCTGGGCCCATCTTGGTCAAAACATGGTTTTCAGCACTTGGCGATGCTCTTCTATCAACAACAGTCAGAATCCTGCACATACAGTCTCAAGCCTATTACATCCGACTCCTTATATATTCATGCCTACAAATATTATGCTACTACGGGGAGGCAACCCGTAATAGATAAATCAGCTAGGAAGAGGTTTTTCAGCCCAAAGACGCCCATCAAAACATACAAATCCCAGAAGAATTGTCCATTAGTCAGAATCCCGTGCGAATGCTGTGTCGTTTACTAGGCTATAATGTCCTCGAGGGGCGCCACTCCTCAAGTGGGAATAGAGTTGACCGCAAGGTCCCCAGTCTTGCAGGTACCCCGAATAGGTCGAGGCAGCCCTTTGCAGAGGCCGTTGTCCATAGATCTGGATCTTACGCCCTGCCGCAGTTGTCCTCCTATAGAGGATCCTCCCACGATGGTGTTCTGCATCACAATGCATTTTAACCCAGTGCTGGAAGAAGATGTGCAACTCATGGAACTTGTGGAAAAACCAGCGGACTTTTTTGAGTGTACATTTTAGGGGCCTTCCTCTTCCTCTGCTTGTCTTTATGACCCCGGGCACGCGCGCCCTAGATTCTATTATGGACCCCCAGGGACAAGGTCCCCCTTGCTCCGTGCCTCCTATGGAGGTACCCTACATATCTGTAGAGCGTTCCCCTATCGCCACCTGGGGACACGCTGAATGGCCTGGGGGAGGCCAGATAAACGGATCACTTTTGTTTTCCAAAGGCCATAACTCAGTGACATATTTAATCTACTACTTATAAATATACATAACTCACTGACTAGGCCTATATAAGTTATATACAGAAATATATAAGTGACATATTTAACCTACTACTTATAAATATGTGTAACTCACTGACTAGGCCTATATAAGTTATATACAGAAATATATAACTGAGTGACATATTTAGCCTACTACTTATAAATATGTGTAACTCACTGACTAGGCATATAAGTTATATACAGAAATATATAACTCAGTGACATATTTAGCCTACTACTTAAAATATGTGTAACTCACTGACTAGGCCTATATAAGTTATATACAGAAATATATAACTCAGTGAAATATTTAGCCTACTACTTATAAATATGTGTAACTCACTGACTAGGCCTATCTAAGTTGAATACAGAAATATATAACTGAGTGACATATTTAACCTACTACTTATAAATATGTGTAACTTACTGACTAGGCCTGTATAAGTTATACACAGAAATATATAACTCAGTGACATATTTAGCCTACTACTTAAAATATGTGTAACTCACTGACTAGGCCTATATAAGTTATATACAGAAATATATAACTCAGTCACATATTTAGCCTACTACTTATAAATATGTGTAACTCACTGACTAGGCCTATCTAAGTTATATACAGAAATATATAACTGAGTGACATATTTAGCCTACTACTTATAAATATGTGTAACTCACTGACTAGGCCTATATAAGTTATATACAGAAATATATAACTGAGCATGAGCAAGTAAGCGAGCACTGAGCATGAGCACTTGTGTAATAAGCGTGCTATTAGATATTACTTAAATACATTAAATATTTATTCAAGCTGTTTATTCTAAATATTATATTAGTAATTTAAATAATCAATAATACAAAAACGAAATTAAAAAAATTAGAAATAAATTTGAAAATACTTAAAAATCAATAAAAATTTTAAGTATTTGAAAAAAAGAAGCAAAAAATAACATATAGAATACAACGAGCAATGAACACAATGAGCAATACAATTTGCTTTTCTTACAAAAAAAAATACAAAAAGGTGACCAAATCCAACGAATAAGAGAAAATTCATTAAATGCGAATTCTATCCATGGCAATTGTTACAGCCAATCAACTACTCTGCCTTGATTTATTAGACCTTATTTATTTTATTTTATATATAAATTGAAACTAATTAATTTTTTTTTAAGCCGTACAGTTAATCTCTTACTAGTAAATTGTCATCGTGACCTTAGAACCTATTTTAAAAAACAACCATAAAAATTCATTCCTTTTAAAAACTCGTTAAAAAATAAACCGTCAAAACGGACCAAAAAGTAGGAAATAGTTTTTTCTCGAAAATCTATGAATATAAGTGAAAACGAGAAACACAAACCGAATTGGGCTTTACAAAACAGATATAAAATTGATTAAGTCAGAAATGTCCAAGTAAAAAAAAGTTTTTAAGTTGAGGCAAACGATTTAGAATGATCGATCTAAGTGAAGCCAAATGCGTTTCGGACCCATTAGTTTTCACTCATTTTTGGAGATTCTTGACAAAAAATGGTTTTCTATTTCTAAATATCTAAAACGAACTAAAAAAAAACTTTTGTAATTATTTTCGACTTAAAGTTTTCTTAAGACTAAATATACAAATCTTTAGTCTTCTCTATGGCTAAAAACTCCTTAGTCTTCTCTAAAAATTTTGTTTGTCTTATCTAAGATTTGAACTTAAGTTATCTCAGCCGCATGCAAATGTTGTTACCACAACGCTATCAAATATTGTACATTAGTGTTTGTTTTAAAAGTTTTGTTGTGCCCAACCACCGGATTATTTTGTTATTTTATTTATAAAAGGGGTAGTATTCAAGAGGGGGGAATACTGGTTTTGTATTATTGCACTGTCATCGGAAGTGCATACACTGATAAAATTGGAAGTTATTGAACTTTCAGAAGTGGTCGAAAATGACTCACAAATTTAACACATTTATTTGACAAAAGTACAAAAAATATACAAGTCGGTAAGTTGAAAAAAACGAGTTAACAAAATAAGTGAAATTGTTATTACTGGATTAAGAACATTTAACCCCAATTTCTATAATGCATTACCGCAGTGGAAGCAATATCAATAATGTCTTTGGTAGCTGGTAAACCTAAAAAAAAAAAAAAAAAAGACCGAGTTGACGAGGCATAAGGCTTGTTTAGACTTATCTGATTGGAGAAATTTCCTTAGATCGAATGTTGTGTAATTATAAGAGACTACCAGTAGTTCGTCTCATCCGGCAATACAGAAACAATACGACTTCCCCCGCGAATATAAATACCTGTATTTCCTGCATACTGGCGGTAGACAGGAGAAAACTGTTCATTTGAGTCTTTAGAGTATCATCCACTTCCACGTCAATGTCATAACATGAAGTCTTCTTCAGCTCTGTCCCGTCAACACTTTAAAATGAAATAGAATAAATTAAACCCTGTTGATAGCAATAAATACAAAAAGGGTGCAGTTTCACTACAGAAAAGCCAATCGAAACAATGTAAAAAATACCTAAACTAGGCCTTTTAAAATTAGAGATTGATGGTAGTCACTCAATTCCCAACTTTGAATTAAGCCGGTTTCATTCTGTTTATCAATTTTAAAACATAAAGGCTGATTATTTAGTTCCAGAAAGTTTACTCATAGGACAGGCACATGTTTAGGATTTTTTCGTGGCTGGGGGGTGGGGGGGGGGAATAATAATAATAAAAAAAACAAATCTTATTACATATATTGAATAAGAAGTCCGATCAAATTCGTAAAACTTTGGTATTTCGGGGGGAAGGGGAGTGAGCAGGCCCCGACATCCCAGTTCTGAGTACATTCCAGATTTTCCATATATTTTAGGAACAATTTTAAAATATTAACAAGTGCGAGTACAAGGGTTTAAACTCAAGTTTTAGCCTTTTTTAAAACTTAATATTTTTAGAAAATCGAACCGAATCCACAAAACTCTGACATTCAAATTTAAAAAGGAAAATTCAAACATTTACTAAAGCTTTAAAGCGTCAGAGAATGTAACGCAAATGATTTACACTGCTTACTAGTAAATATGGTCAAATACTGTTTCGATATGTCCAGGCACTCATTTAGTTACTTATAACATTAAAAGTCCTTTGTTTCCACCGGTGCCTCTAGAGACACACAAGGAGATGCCAACCACTCCTCTTAGCTGCCTCTCGACGAAATCGTCCCATTGAGGCTCAAAGAAGGGTGAGGATGGTTCACAAATAGCTGTGATATTTTACAGGCCACCTCTACGATGGGATCTCTATGGTTGTCAAAGCAGGGCTGCATTTAGGACTCAGCAGCAATCCATTTCTAGAGCTTGCTTCTAAGAGCACGTTTCAAGAGTTTCTAAGATGTTCAACTGGATGGTTTTGGTCACTTGGAATCTAGTACATGGGTCGTTGAACAACAAAAACTTGTTGAATTGGTATATAAGAAGTTAAATGAGTTTTCATTGAATCTCAAGGAATATTTTGTTTCATAGAAGACTGACAAAGATGCAGTAATGGTTCAATTTAGGCTTTTAACATGAATGCAGCATCAAAATATTGAACTCATAGCTTGCATCTAGCAGTTTCCTATGTTCTTTATGGCAAAACTGTGAACTTCTACTGAATCACAAACGACCAAAGATGACACTGAAGAAAATTTCGATCTCGCTTTCAATGTGAATCAGTGTACGAAGACATTAAGCAAATGACCTATCAAACAAAAAGATGACCTCAAAGATACAAATCCAATAGTTCGAAGAATTTTTTGAGTCTTTCATAAACATCCTGTGAAGAATGGTAAGCTTTAAGAGAATGTTAGACCAGTGTCCCCTTAAGGGTTTTAGCACTGCTTAAGCGTGTTAGCACGCTTGATGACAGTATTTATTTGTTACAGCAAATTACCTTGTTTTGCCAGTCGTTTCAGCAATCGCAATATTTAGCAGCTTCAACCAACTGATCAACTCAACCAACAAAGTCAATTGACATAAAATCTACCTTATACTGAATACAAAGAAGCAAGCCAAAACTCAGAAGAACCTGTGATTGAACCCACGAACACAGAACACCTAATAGTTATTACATTTTAACCTGATATAACCTGAAAGAGCATTGAATAGAGGTTCGAATGGTATATTTCTTTTTTCCCATGACATTTCTGTCTTATCATTTGCATCCTTAATGCATTTGCTTCAGACAATTATGTCTTGCAATGGCTGCATAAGACAAAAAGAACTTGTGTCTTTTCATCACTTCAATAGTGTAGCATTAACACTCTTTGTTGAGAGATGACAAGGAATATCCTTTTCAGCTTCTATCAATAACACCAACAACGAGAATTACTGAATAAATATTGAATCGTCTGCATACTTAACTGACAGAAATATATTAGTGATAGTGAATACAACAGACCCAATGGAACAACAGACGAATGTCAAGAATTATAGCCCAATTAGAGAAATGTGGAAACGCACAAAACCCAGTCGGTACCATGGGAAAACCGATTGATTTTTTCCATACTACCGATCGGTTTTGGAGTTAGGAATTGTTCTAGTTTCTTTATGGTACCGACCGGTTTTACGTGTGTTGTCGAGTAATGCAGGGCTCCCACGGCGTCAATAAAGTTAATAAAGCTGTCCAAAAAGTTAATAAACTGTTTTCCTCGCATGACTGTTGACTTTATTGCTGTTAGAAAAAACTTGAAATTTATCTATCTTTTTTAAGAAAGCCCACAAAGTTCAACCAGTATCAGAAGCCGTGTGGAAAATTTCAAATAAACAACATGCAAATTAGTTTCTACAAGTAAAATAGTGTATACTTTTTAAATATTTTGCTTGATAAAAGAAACAAAAAAAAAAACGTTTGAATATTATTAAAAGGAGAAAATGCTTAAAAAGATGGTTGTCTCAGCTTTATGTCTGACTATTTCAGTTACTTTCTATGAAAAAATTGCTGTCAAGTCAAAAAAGTGAAATCCTTGTGTGAGTGGGACAAACTTTATGCTTCGCACTTTCATGAATAAGTTTATTAACTTTATTGACGCAATGGGAGCCCCGCTTAAAATGAGCAAGCATTTTTGAAAGTGGAAAGTATGTCAACTCTCGAGCACATGAAAGTTCGAGATTTGTTGATTCTTATCTAGAACCATCAGTTTTTATCCAGCATAAGTAATGTTTTGTAGGAAAACAAGACGAAAGAGGAAGATAATTGGCAAGAATTACACTTGGCTTTATCTAGCATAAGTAATGTTTTGTAGGAAAACAACACGAAAGAGGAAGATACTTGGCAAGAAATACACTTGGCTTTATCCAACATAAGTAATGTTTTGTAGGAAAACAACACGAAAGAGGAAGATACTTGGCAAGAAATACACTTGGCTTTATCCAGCATAAGTAATGTTTTGTAGGAAAACAACACGAAAGAGGAAGATACTTGGCAAGAAATACACTTGGCTTTATCCAGCATAAGTAATGTTTTGTAGGAAAACAACACGAAAGAGGAAGATACTTGGCAAGAAATACACTTGGCTTTATCCAACATAAGTAATGTTTTGTAGGAAAACAACACGAAAGAGGAAGATACTTGGCAAGAAATACACTTGGCTTTATCCAGCATAAGTAATGTTTTGTAGGAAAACAACACGAAAGAGGAAGATACTTGGCAAGAAATACACTTGGCTTTATCCAGCATAAGTAATGTTTTGTAGGGAGACAACACGAAAGAGGAAGATACTTGGCAAGAAATACACTTGGCTTTATCCAACATAAGTAATGTTTTGTAGGAAAACAACACGAAAGAGGAAGATACTTGGCAAGAAATACACTTGGCTTTATCCAGCATAAGTAATGTTTTGTAGGAAAACAACACGAAAGAGGAAGATACTTGGCAAGAAATACACTTGGCTTTATCCATCATAAGTAATGTTTTGTAGGAAAACAACACGAAAGAGGAAGATACTTGGCAAGAAATACACTTGGCTTTATCCAACATAAGTAATGTTTTGTAGGAAAACAACACGAAAGAGGAAGATACTTGGCAAGAAATACACTTTGCTTAAGAGACTTGGCGCACATAAATTCATGTTATCTGTGCTTTTTAGGGACAAATTTTGTACTTATCGTTTGAAAATTTTCCCCGTCGTACCAATCATTATTTCTCATCGGTTTTCCCATGTGTCTGAATGGACTATTAGTAAGGGAAATTCGGAATATAGTTAGGGACGACCAATAATCAGTGTAAGCATTTCAGGTAATTTTCCGACATCCACAGACCTCGTAATCATACGAAGAAGAAGAACCAAAAGTTTTTACTATTATAACAAAGCACTTTTTGGTACGAAAGTAAAGAGCAGTTATTCTCTCTGCTTCTTTTTGGTATACGTATACAATGGTCTTATAAGTTGGAGTAGAAGGGTGGTAGCAGAGAAATTGATACACTAAGAATTCTGTACCAAATTAAATTGTACACAGGTGATGAGAGCAAAGTTACTTATAATTGTAGAAAAATCCGAAACCTAAAATCTAGGTTCAATTACTTAAAATCGGAACGGGTCAAACAAAGTTATTAAATACGATTACAGTTGAAAAATAGAGAAAAAATATACTGTATTCGAAATATTTGAAAGGTTTTAAAATGAAAAAAATACTTTCATTCTGTAAGAATCTCATACCAGAAGCGAGAGCGCCATTTATCAGGAGATACCTTACAGACCTAGACGATATTACCTTTTTATGTTGTTTTCTAGTTTATGTTAACTTTTTCCTCTTGTTTTGAGAGCCTTTTGTCTGTTTCACAGGGCCTTAGTAGCAAAACCACAGTTTTTAAGTGTGGGGCCAAATATCATATATCTACTTGGAATATGGATTTATATATTATGTTAGACAGTGATTATTAATATTTGATGAAAAACATAAATAGTAAAATAGAGAATAAACAGAAAAAGAGGAAAAAGAATAACGTATGCTTAAAAGGATAGGAAAAAGGATAAAGGAGTAAAATAAACCAAAATTAGGATGGGTACAAAGTTTTTTTTTACCTTCACCGTCTTAGTTAAAAATTTTACCTGTTACTATATTTTTACATCATTTTATTTACAAATTATTTCCAAAATGTCAGAAATCAACTTTTGTTTGAACCGAAAACTTGGAAAATAATTTCGAAAATCCAAAAAATTATTTCAAAAATCATTTATTGCTTCGCATTAAATGCTATGCAGGGCGGAAGAAAAATTACAATAGCATTTGTAATTTGGCCCGGGCTCAACCAACCCTTGGACCTAGTCGAACCTCCAAGTGGAGGAAATGATCGATCTTTCTCTAACGATGAGTTGCTTATAGCCCCAGTCCGATTGCCCCCTTCCCTAAATTTTGAAAAGGACCTTTTATGGTATATTCATCTAAAAAACAACTAAGATTCTAAAAAAATAACTTTTCTGGTAACGCCATAAAAAAAAATCGAAAGTAATTCTCGCCATTATATTGATTGTTTTTTTTTAAAGTAAGAGTTGTGTAGCATGTGCTGATATTTCAAAATCAGAACTATCTATGGAAATGACTGTAGCGTCGTAATTTGAGACAACACCTCTTATTGAGCTGTCTAAATCCAATAAAAATTATGAATTATAATTTATAAATTGATGTTAGGCAACATCAGCAGCTACTTCTGTAGTTGCAACGTTGGTTGGCGTCTCATGTTGTTTCATTATCGGAAATATTTATTTATATGTGGTTGTAGTGTTGGTTGTGCGAGACGAAACTTCGTATTGAATTTGGTTTCTTAAAATTACAAAGTTGTGCAACATTAAATGCTATTTAATTAGTTGCAACATCGATTATACGAGACAATACGTCTACCAAATTCGATTTTTTCAAATTAAAACGCTGTTCGACGTCTGGTTTTGTTTCATTATCGTAATTCTTTACATACATGTGATTGGAGTGTTGGTTGTACGAGACGAAACCCCTGACTAGATTTAATTTTTTTAAAGTATAAAATTGCACAACATCAACTGCTGCTTCATTAGTTGTAACGAAACCTATAATTGGATTTGATTTCCTAAAATTAAAAAATATGCAAAGTTTTAAGTGCTGCTTCATTAGTTTCAAAGTCGGTTGTGCGAGTCGAAACGTTTTATGAGTTCGATTCACTTAAACTACAACGCACTTCGACGTCTGCTGTTGATCCATTATCCTAATCCCTTATACATATATAGTTGTAGTGTTGTTTGTGCACGACGAAACCTCTTATTAGATTTACTTTTCTAAAATTACAAAATTGCATAATATTAAGTGCTGCTTCCTTAGTTGCATCGTCAGCTATTCGAGACGAAACGCATTATTGAGTTCAACTTTCTTAAACTAAACAGCTATTCGGCGTATGTTCTTTATAGGTGTGCGATACGAAGCGTCTAATGAATGACTGACTTACCCTCAAAGTCTTGATTCTTTGTGCTTATGATTCGATAGTAAATGAAAAACAATGAACTTACTTAATCATATGGTTGATAACGATTGGATCGGGGGGATGAAGCAATGGGTTTAAACGTTGAGGTGTTTCGGCAAATTTCATCCTCGGACAGCCAAATATTTGTTCCATGTAGCGGTCACAATTAACATATTCTCTCTCGCTAGTATCCTAAAAAATAAATTAAAGGAGTATAAAGAAAGTTAAGGGGGGGGGGAAGGCTCCACAGCTCTCTCCCGAAATTTCGCAAATAATACATGCTGCAAATTTTACAATTATTCTTTTTTGCTGTTTTTGTGAGTCTACCCCATGAATTCTTACACACGTGCTTGAAATGAAGACAAACCCAGAGGGGAAAGGGGGGGAGAGGGGTTTTGTTTGAATGTTTCTAGTCTCTTATCAGAATCTATAATCTATTAATAATAGGCAATGTTTGCTTTAAACCTATTAAAATGTCTGATTATGACACACCGCTAGTTAGGTTGGTACTTATTGACTGATAATCCTTCTAATAGCTTGAAAATCCACAGATCAAGGTAAATTTTAACATCATTCTCATTGTAAATATAATGAATCCAATTGGTTACAAAACGCGTAGGCTTAAACATTCAGAGACCTCGGTAAAGAGGCAATGTATAGTATACACGTAAATAGACTCACCTTCACGAAAGTGGAAATGGTTTTGACATCTCCAAGAGGGATGGCTTGTCCAATTATCCCCTCTTCCATCCATCTACAACTACAAAAAAAAAAAAAAAAAAAAAAAAAAAAAAAAAAAAAATATTCCTTTTGTGACATTCCCACCTTTTCCTGTCTCCCGCATCATCCATACTTCTTGGCATCTTCAAGAGACATGGTTTGTCCTATTATCCTCCACCCATACATCTACTTAAGAGGCATGGTTCGTCTGATTACCCCCCCCCCATCCATCTACTTAACATTCCTTTTAGTAATTTCTCGCCCCCTAGACCCCTCTAAGAAAGTTTTTTTTTTGGGGGGGGGGGTACACTTTTTCAAGGTTGATTCTCATTTCACATCATTGCTATATAATAGTTAAATTTGATATTTGGAATATTTGATTGCCAACTATTTCAGTATAAAGACAACTGATACAATCAGAGAAAGAGAAGATGTTGCCCCATACTTGTTTTTTACAACCTTACTTTAAGCAATTACACCTCTTCCATTCCGAATTTAGGTATAACCAGACCCACAGCTTTTCTACCCAACATTAACGAATTTTTAAACTACCATTCTATGGTTCCTAAATCATTTCTAATTAGGTATGAAAATCAAACTAAATTATTTGAAAGTAATTCAGCTAAATTAGCTAATTTTTCTAGACCTTTGTCGAAACATCACTCAAAACGTCGGCCTAAAATTCGGATTTGAACTGGGCAATCAAAGTCGATCGATGAAAATCAATAATAAAAGATAGTAGCCCTTAATGAGGACCTTTCCTTCTGGACCTTTGTTCAAATATTACTCATTACATCGACCCAAAATCGAACTGGAATTAAGTAATAAAACTCAATTGATTAATAGCGATAATTAAAAGACTACAGGCCTTAATAAGAGGGTTACAAAGTTTATGCCAATCTTGGCCCAACAATGATTTTAGATCAAGGTTTCAAACAAGGCATAAAAGTTTGTAGCAGATAGTAAGAAGAGTCTAGCAAATTGTGAAGAACTTAATGATCTAACACGTACTAATCACAACCGGAATAAGGTAAAGTTGAACCAGAAGAAAAGCTCCATTGTTATATACGGCTTCAGCCCCCCCCTCCCCCCCAAAAAAAAACAACTCAAACTTTTTTTCGACTTGTAAGAAAGCCACAAAGTTGCATACAAACAAATTTTGAGACCTTTTTCGAACCTTTATTTACCCCCCACCCCCCGATAAAAAGATCCCGGATGCAGACTTGTCAGAATCAGTATCAGTTGATGGTGTTTCAAAATAAAGTGGTGAGAGTGCTAATTGGTGATGATGAGCGTTGCTCAGTGAGGTCCAAGTAAGATGAAATTAAGATGTTACCCCTTTTCGACCGAGTGAAATTTTATAATTTAGTGGCGTTAGCAGTCTTTTTCTTTGCCGGTTTCAAGTGTTCACGAATATAATACAAGTCACTTTAGCCACCTTAAAGTAGCAACTACTCGATCAAACCTTTCTGCGCGTCATGTTTACCTAAGTGCCTTGAGTGGTTTGCCACAGAATATCGTACAGGAGTCGAATCTGAGTGAGTTCCAAAGAGAAACGGACTTCAGAACTCACTAGGATTAGAACTTGGAGAAGAACGTTTATCATCATCAGTCAGCACTTTCACCACTTTATTTTAAAGCACCCTCAACTGACGCAGACAAGGCCGCATCCAGGATTTCTTATCGATGGAGGGGGGTTACAAAAAAAAGTTAGCAGAACACATCTAAAAGACCATTGTTTTATGAAAAGAGTGTGTGAAGTTTTATGGTTTTTTCGCTTGTTAAATTATAAAAATAATTATAAGATTTTTTTGGGTTCTATGGATTGAAGATGGGAGAATCCAAATGGTTTGTTCGTTTCATGTTAAGTTTTTGGTAGTTGATTTTGTTATCTTATACAATTTAATATTTAGGCCTAGTGAGGTAATTATATACCTTAACGAGCTTTACTCCAGATTTTGTCATGTTTGTGACTAAAATGGGGAGTGAGTAATTGATACCTTGATAGATTAGTTACCAGTATTCATGTTTGTGACCGTAGGTTAGCGACTAAAAGAGGAGAGGAGACAATAAGGTAAAAAGAGGGATTTGCCACAAAAAAAAAAACGAATCATTTTTATCTATTTATTTTGTAATGTTGGTGTGATCCTGGAAGGGATGTCCCATGATGTAAGGGGCAGTCTGTAAACGTCATCTGTACATTTAGGTGGTGCACAAATTTATTAATTGGTTTTAGGAAAGTACAGAAGGTAGTACCATTAATAGGACTGGAGATGAGATTTAGGGAATCCTGCTGTTCGAATTGGATGTTTTATTTTCTCAATAAACCAGTTGGACGAAGGTAAAGAGTCCTGTTTACCATTAGCCGTATTATCCAATACTGACAATATGATCCTGCTATCAAGCGATCATGCAATAGAAAGCGGTTGGGCTAAAACATTTTTGTCTGTTTTTTTTATAGAAAACTGAAAATTACCAATAGAAAATTATTTCTATTGGGAATAAGGTGTTGGTTGTGGAAGTTCAGAAGGTGAGAAGAAGACTGAACAACAGAACAATAATTGTGTGGTATATCTAAAAGTTTATACTTTCGTCAACTTGTGCAAGTTAGTATTTAGCCTAACGAGGTAATTATTTACCTTAACGAGCTTTGCTCCAGGTTTTGTCATGTTTATTGCTTATGAATGAACCCCTTTTATACCGAAAAAGCGCAGTAGGGAATCTTTGCTTATCGGAAAGCACTGAAATTATACAAAAGAACAACACAGGACGCTTAAAACACACTAAAAGAGAAGGAAAGCTCTCTCAATGCACATTAAACGTTATATAATATCGAAAAATACCCCCCCCCTCTCTCTCTCTCTCTCTCTCTCTCTCTCTCTCTCTCTCTCTCTCTCATATATATATATATATATATATATATATATATATATATATATATATATATATATATATATATATATATATATATATATATATATATATATATATATGAATTGACTTTACGTGCAACCAGTTACGTATTTTGTAGCTTTCCTTATACCAAACTGTAGTATTTAGTGAATAGTTTTTATGAGTATTTTGATGACTTTTAACCTTTACCCTAGCTGATTAAAACTTCTCATGGTTCACTATGTACCATCTGGCATGGGGTGGTCCACATTGAGCCAGCCTACGGTCCATACTTGGCCACTGAAAAATGCATACAAGTATTAATTAATTTAATGGCTAATAAAGCTTCAGAAACTAAAGTACAAAACCAATGTTCAAAAGTGAGGAAAGAGGATGGTCTTTATACTTTCCTTTTTGCATGGACTGGGTTTCAGATCTTCAAAATATCTTCGCGAGGATAGATTATGGAATCTTCCTTTTCAGGCCACTTCCATTTACGTATTCCTGTCATGTCTAATACGCTTATTTTAGCTGAGTCATGATTCTTTGCTTGAACACCACCATGGTGATATTCCCCTTCATAAACCACTTTCACATGATCTCCCTCTGGAATAGTATCAAATACTTCTTCCTCTGTAGGCTGCTCATTTTCTTCCTGTCCTAGGTGAACAGATGAGCCATCATTCATTGAAAAACTTTGATCGCTCTCAAGATCATATTGCTTTTGGTCTTGCAACTTTGCTTCTTTTCCCCATTTTTGCTTCCTCCTCAGCTTCAATTTGTTTTTTAACTGAAGTATCAGTTAATACTTTTGTTGAACCAGACTTCTTTCCCCTAGTAGATTGTTTTCTAGGAACAACTGTTGCAAAAGTTGTGACTTGCTCAGGAGTGATAATGGATAGGGAAGGTTGTTCACTACCAGTGAAGCCTGTAATACCCACTTTCGGGTATGTATACTTGGGCAGTCCTTGAGGTTCGTCTTTGTCATTTTTATCAGCCATATGATCAAACAACATGCTTGGTCTGTCACTTACATACAAGGACAAAAATCTTCCTTGGTAAAGACGTCAGGGTTGAAATGCCAAATACCAGATTTGGCAAATCCACTCTGGATATTGGAAGGGGTGAATGCAATTGGGAAGGATATACCAGCCAATCCTGCTATATTGTTGATGATAACCGTCTTTCCCGGATTGCTTAGCATCCAATTACCCATAGTTCTGTTGTAATGAGCTTTGAATGGGAAAAAAATACTGACGTCTAGTGGTTGTAGCCTATGGCTACTATGAGGAGGAATGGTAAAAAAGACAATGCCATTTTCCTTTGCTATGTTCAAAGCTTTTACCGAAATATGTGATTCATGATTACCAAGGATCAGTAGCTTTTTTCGCCCAGGCGAAGCAAATGAATGCTTCACTAAATGGTGCAATTATTTGCAGAACAGCTCTTGTGACATCCATCCAGACAGCTTGGGTCAAGTAGCTGACCTATTTGAACTCCTATTTAGCACGGTGGGATGGAAGTTCTTTCTTGGAAAGACAAAATAGGGAGGTAAGAAATTTCTACTTTCTGCAACTGTTCCAATCATTGTATTTAGAGGGCCTCGTTCAGCTGAAGTAACTTTGCCGACTATTTTCTGACCTATATCATTGGTCTTCAGGATGCCCAGGTCATCAAATTATTACAGACCAAATGAGATGTTTATCTTCAGACCATCATGGGACTGATAATTATGCATTACAGTTTTTAGAATGTTCTCTTTCTTGTAATTTATATCCGGCTTGTTTTGTCCCGTCACGTGTAGCCGACTCGTCTACTTCGCTTATTGACAATATTCTCTCGCCTTATACATGTGAGGCTACGTCTGTGATTACGGATGAATCATCAGATAATGTATGATTATGTCAGATTATAAGACTCAAAAGACTTTGATTAGGGAGATCATTACAAGAAAGAGAAATATTTCACTTAAAAATATACACAATTTAAAAGTAGTCCTTCGTGACGCAGATTGGAGTGAAGTTTTAGAAGAGAGAGATCCTAATAGATCATTGGATATTTTTTTATAGAGTATTAAATGAACGATTAGACTATCATTGTCCTTATGAAAAAATACAGCGTAAAAAAAAAAATTCCCACGAAAACCATGGATTAATTAGTAACTCCTGAGATCAGTTAATGAAAAAATTCGTCTATATAAGATAAGAATGAAATATCCATCCCCTATAATATTATACGATTTAAAAATTAAAAAAATTTGTTAGTAAAAACTCTTAGAACGAGGTAGAAAGGGTATTTTGAAAATTCTTTTAGAAATGCGGATTCACCCAAAAAAACAAGGGATCTAATTAAAGATTGGAAACAACTGGAATAATTTTTACCCAGGAATATTAATAGATAAAAATGGTCTTGAATCCAAGAGAAATGGAGCCATTGCAGAATCTTTCAGTGTTCATTTTGCCAGTATTGGTTCTGATGTTACTCATGGTATCGGCTCGACTTCGGCTCATTCATATAAAGGATACCTTCTTCAATCAGACGGTACAAGTATGTTTTTGACCCCAGTTAGTCTTGACGAATTCCCAAAAAATTTAATAGATTTAAATTGAGGTAATTCATTACGCTTGGATGGACTTTCAAATAAGCTTTTGAAACACCTTGCATCTGTAATTCTTATACCTCTTGTTTATATTTTTAATTTGTGTTTATCTTCTGAGGCATTCCCTACTAAATGGAAAATTACCCGAGTTATCCCACGGTATAAAGGTGATAAAACTAATATTGATAATTACCGACCTATTGCAATACTTTCTCCTTTGCCAAAGATTTTGGAAAAGTTATTTCGCAAACGAATTTTGTCTTATTTGGATAAAAAAAATCTTTTAACCAAAAGCCAGTTTGGGTTTATATCGGGTCGTTCTACTGAACAAGCAGTTGCAGCCCTTTTGCTTAAAACTAATGATTCACTGAAAAATGGTAATTATGGATCACAGTTTATATAATTAGGCAGTAAGTTTACCGCAAGATTTTTCTGGCTCTTCATTCTCGGTGCGAACAAAAAGCTCCTCCCACTTATTTTTGCACTTATGGATTAGTGTGTATGCGTCAATCAATGAGAAATGGTTACAAAGTACATTATTCGAAATTGCGAAAGCCGAAAAAAACTAGGTGAGCCGGCCAAGTGGTTTGCAAATTTCTCACCTCACAGGTACGACTTCTTTTATAGACAAATTACGACTTAATCTATTATTTATATACAGCGGACTCAACTTATTGGCCCATGTAGGATTTTATAAAAAAGGGGGCGGGGGGTTGACGAAATTTGTGAAAATAAGGAATTTGTTTTCTTCTAATAACTGGTGGAATAGGTGTGTTGGTTTCAGGGGCGGATCCAGGATTTTCTAGGGGGGGTCAAAATAGGGGAGCAAAATAGGGGGGGCACCCCTCGCCTCCTTTCTGGATCCGCCACTGAGGAATATTATTTCCACTGAGGAAGTTTATCATTTTTTTTCACGTCGTGATATTTATTTTCTACGATATTTATTTTCTAGATAAGACTAGTTTCGTTTTCAATCAATGTTTTTGTATGAAATGGGCAGACTTTTCCTGAACTTTACACAATAAAAACCTCTGTTTGAAAATCTTTGCACTTTGTGAATTTAGATAGCGATAAGGGTTTCTGATTGAGACCAATTTTAGGACTTGGGTTCTAATTATTGGTTGCTGTGGTAAAAGTTGCCACAGTAATACATACAATAAAATCAAAACCAATACTTAGACAATACAAAATCAAACCACTATCAATAAACATATGTGAAAAGTGGAAGTGACTATATTTAATTTAGCTGCAAGCCCACATTCATGCCGACCACGTAATTCCCTATGAGAAAAAATTGATAAAACTTTTAAAACTGAAATATCAATGCGAAGCGCCAAATATCATAATCAAATGTCATCGCTTTATGGCATTGTTCAAATAAAACTTATTTTTAACTTGATTATCGTTGTAAATTCATTCATTGTCTTTCTTTCCATTCTTAAACCAATGTTATATTTACCTTTTGCATTATTACAGCCCAGTATATATACATTTATATAAATTTATATGCAGTGTTAGAGCCATACCAATTATTCTCCTTTCCTTTTTTATTCTTTAATAATAATTTCTGTTCGTTTTGAGCTTGAGTTATTGTAGGCTTCTATTTCTACTGATCTTAAGTTTAATATGGCCTTTACTTTTCCTTAAATAAAATTTTCTTTTTCAGTAAAGTTTTCACAGTATATATATATATATATATATATATATATATATATATATATATATATATATATATATATATATATATATATATATATATATATATTTATATCGGCGCGTACAAACAGCTCCTCTTATTTGATCTGCCATCAGCGGTCCAATTACCCTGGAACACGTATTTTGGCAGAAACTTTCTCAAAATGCCTTTGAAACAAACTTGAAACTTTAAAACCCACTTTTAATTCCTAAAACGTACAATAATAACGCTGAACTGCTAATTACCTAGTTTGATGTGTGTATTGGGATAAATAAATTTAAAATTAGTTTCTTCAAATTTAGTGTTCCAACGTTGAAGACAAGTTTCGTGTTCAAGAGAGATCTGATATGTCTACCCGTGAAAAGATCTAATGTCACTTATGTTTATACCGGTTTATACATTCTCTGGAGCAATCGCACCTCGGTCCGGGTTTTTATAATGGGTGAGATAGAGAAAGATCATACTGCTATTATATATACTGTGTTATGGATCATGCATTTTCTACGATATAAAAAAAAGTATTTGATACTCTAAATCCTTCCATTGTGTTTGAAAAATTGAATAACTCTGGAAATCGTGGAAAGGCATTGGATTTAATTAAGTCTTATCTACGAGATCGCGGATTCCAAGTAGACCTACAAGGCCATCTATCTCAGCCTAACTCCCTAGATGCTATTGGAGTGCCCCAGGGGTCTATACTTGGACCGTTACTATTTTTGATATATATAAATAATCTCCCTAATTGTTTATCATATAAGGATAGCCTAGCACTTATGTTTGCAGATGATACAGTGGTAGGTGTTGAAGCTAAAACCCCTTCATTATTGTTCGAGAATATGGAGTCTGAAATGAATTCAGTTATCCAGTGGTTTTCTTGTAATCGTCTAGTTCTCAATTTGTCTAAGACAGAATTTATGGTTTTCAGGAGATCTAAGCAAGAAGTTGCTAAAGTTGGGATTGATGAGTTAGTTGTTTCTGGGTGTAGAATTAGACGGCTTAACACACATAGATATTTGGGGATTATTCTTGATGGGCTTTTATGCTTCCGTAGTAATTCTGACCATCTCCGTATAAAATCAGCCAAAAATTTAAGATGTTTACATCGATTAAAGCATATTTTTCCTTTTTCAATTATTAAAGTTCTTTATCATTCTTTAATAGAATCATACCTAAGATATTGTCCCATTATTTAACCTAAGAACATTTCCTAATCATTTTAAACCCCTCCAGACATTGCAAAATAAACCCGTAAGAATCCTTGGTACTTTCTTTCATCGTCCTGTACGACTTCAAAATCTTTCTGAAACAAAAACTTTATTTTTATTTCTTCATATATTAGACCTTAATCAACTTAGGGATTTGCAATTATCGCTCTGGCATTATGATATTCAGTCTCTGGCGAGTTATTTTTATGAATCACAAATTCTTGTCACCCCTATTCGCTCACTCGCTTCTTCGTCGGCTCGTTTTGGAGCGTATAGAATCCCTTTGGTTAATTGTGAAAGAGATAAATTTTCAATAAGTTACAAAATCCCTTCTATAGCAAATAGGCTAAAATCAAATAGTAAATTTAAAAATATTGATAGCCGATCACTTTTAAAAACTAAATTAGTAGAATATATTTTTAACCTTTGATGCCGGGGTGATTCTTCTTGATAATTTGTTTCTTAGTATTATTTTTAGAATTTCCCGTGCTGGGGTAGTCTCCTTTGTCCTTCTCCTTCTATATGTTATGATTTTTTTTTTGGTTTTATCTTATTTATATTTATTTTTGGCGTACTTGAACTCACTGTATTAATTGTTAACCTTCCTTTCGAGCTTAGCTTCCTGTTCGCTCTATTTAATTATTTGTGTTGTTTATATTTGTATGTAATAAAATCTTTCTATCTATCATATCTACCCTATTTTCGGCTGAAGGGACTGGGACAGGCTTAAAAGTCTAAGTTGTTTTTAGACATGGGTAATTTTTGCAGGCGTACTTTGGTTTGTTTTTTTCTTATTTTATTTATCTTTTACTGAGCATTTTATCATGTACAGAAGGTAACAATATATTTTTAATGGGTGAATAATTCTATGGTTGATAGTGAGTCAGTGGCTCACTATGTAGCACCTTTTACTGGCGCACTATGCTCCGTCCACCCTCTAGCCTCCAAAACCAAAATCTGATGAGACTGGTGCATTATAAAAGGAAACGATAGCGCTACTCATAGTGTCTGATCATCAAGGATTCTGACAAGCCAATAAAAAAATTTCTAGGATCAATTGAAATATAGATAAATGAAAAAGTATGGGCACAAAATATTTTTCTAGGGCGTAGCAAAAACTTTAAAAGATAGCTAGCAAAAAAAAACAAGGGTGTAAATTATTTTCAAAACAGGATAAGGAAGTCAACCAAGTTGTAAGCAATATCACATGGATCAGGCAACTTGTTTCCACCTGAATAGATGGCAGTTACGGTCAATGGCTCACTATATATATATATATATATATATATATATATATATATATATATATATATATATATATATATATATATATATATATATATATATATATATATATATATATATATATATATATTCACAATTTAAGGTAAAAAAGGATATAATTTATGTAAGACAGTGGAACGAAAAAAACTTCAAATTTGAAAAATCCAAATATTTCAACTCCATGTCCGGAAGTCTATATAAAAAAAAAAAAAAAACGAAAAAAAAAACATCTTAATATCCTCCTAAACATTGCAATCACTGTAATATACAAAAAGATTGTCTCTGGTACACCAAATTGTCTCTCCTATAAAATCAATTTGGCAATAATATCTAGCAAAAATGGAATACTATATTTATTTGAAAATTTACATAAGCCCCAGGTCATCACTCATGACTGAAATTACAAGGTTAAGATCATTTGAACTATACAGGTAATCTAAGCTTGTATATGCAATATATATCCTTAGACTACAGTATTTTAAAGGTTATTAAGATGTGGGTTTTATTTATGTATGTTTTGTTGTTGTTGTTTGTCTTTTTCTTTATATGTTGTGTTTAATTTAATTTAACCTTTTTTTCCCGTTGGTAAAGGCTCATGGACGTGGAGGCGAAATTTTCGGATTTTTATTATTTAAAGTTGGTAGTTTTTTAATCCACTGTTTTATTCAAATTATACTCATTTTTTCTCTTTCAAAATATGTAAATGGAAAAGCAGTGTAATCTAAGAAATTATTTACATATACTATATATATATATATATATATATATATATATATATATATATATATATATATATATATATATATATATATATATATATATATATATATATATATATATATATATATATATATATATATATATATATATATATATATATATATATATATATATATATATATATATATATATATATATGTATTGACACGAAAAAATGAAACTAGACAACATTATCGCCCTCCCTAAAACCCCCCTCTCACCTTTCTTTACTAGTATAAGCCATTCCCTGATTTTTACGATTTTTTTGCGATGAGTGAAAGCTTATTATAGGTCAAATGAAAATGGGGTTTTTATAGGCCGAATGAAAATACTGATAAAACAAAGCGAATATTTCGAGAGGACAAATGCCTCTTTTTCAGCGCGAAACGAAGAGATGTATCCAAGGAAAGTGCTGAAGAGAAAACAAAACATCAACAAAAAACAAACGCAGAAAATCAATGTGAAAACAACCAAAAAACCAAACAAAAAACCAAAAACTTAAAAAGATGAATAAAATTCAATAAAAGCCGAAAATTATAAGAATTAAAAACAAATACCTAACAACCATAAAAGCGAATTATTCGCCAATATCTGCGATTTGCACAAAATACAAAAAAATATGAACTGCCATCGACGGATACTAGCGAACAACTGACAAAGAAAAGGAAACAATTCATTCACTCAAAAAACAAAACGAACCAGCAATTAAATAAGTTGGAAAACTATGTCATTTGATTTCGGATTTTAATTAATGCATTTCTTGCAGACACCCTTTGAGACCTAAGGGGTTGTTCACGTGTTTGATTAGATGACTGGGAATCCCAGTCATCTAATCAAACACATGAACAACCCCTAATAGTTTTTAAAGATTTCAATAAAAACCTTATATGCCCCCAGGGCCTAACTTACAATCCTTGCCCTGAGGGTTGTGGGGGACTGTCCTCCTCAAAAATATGTTTTCTATCTGGAAATCAACAGCGCTGAACAAAAAGGCTCTCTCAAAATTTTGATTGGATGTGTTTGGAGGAATGATGGGTGTGTGGGGGGGGGCTAGTTGTCCTCCAATCACTTTTGAGTACTAAAAAGGGCACTAGATCTTTGAATTTCCAATCGAATGAGCTTTTTTTGAAGTTTCTTCGACAATGCCTTCTTTAAAAACCTTATGTGCCCCCAGGGCATAACTTAAAACCCTTGCCCTGAGGGATGTGAGGGAGTGTCCTCCTCTAAAACATATTTTCTATCTGGAAATCAACTACGCTAAACAAAATGGCTATCTCAAAATTTTAATTAGATGTGTTTGGGGAAAAGATGGGCGTGGGGGGGACTAGTTGCCCTCCAATTACTTTTGACTATTAAAAAGTGCACTAGCTCTTTGAATTTCCAATCGAATGAGCATTTTTTGAAGTTTATATGACAACGCCTTCTGTAAAAATCTAATGTGCCCCCAGGGCATAACTCTAAATCCTTGCCCTGAGGGTTGTGGGGGAGTGTCCTCCTCAAAAACATATTTTCTATCTGGAAATCAACTACGCTGAACAAAATGGCTCTCTCAAAATTTTGATTGGATGTGTGTGGGAGAAGTTTTAGTTACAGTTTTAGTTTAGATATTGAAGTTATAGTTTTGAGTCTTAGCTTAGAGTTTTAGTTAGAGTTATAGTTTAGTTTAGTTTTAGTTCAGAGTTTTAGTTTAGAGTCTTAGCTTAGAGTTTTAGTTAGAGTTATAGTGTAGTTTAGTTTTAGTTCAGAATGTTTGTTTAGAGTTATTGTTTAGTTTTAGTTAAGAGTTTTTGTTTAGAGTTTAGAGTTTTAGTTAGAGTTATAGTTTAGTTTAGTTATAGTTTAGAGTCTAGAGATTTAATTTAGAGTGTTAGCTTAGAGTTTTAGTTAGAGCTATAGTTTAGTTTAGTTTTAGTTAAAAGTTTTAGTTTAGACTTCTAGTTTAGTTTTAGTTAAGAGTTTTACTCTAGAGTTGTAGTTTAGTTATAGTTAAGAGTTTTAGTTTAGAGTTTAGAGTATTAGCTTAGAAAATTAGCTTAGAGTTTTAGTTAGAGTTATAGTTTAGTTTAGTTTCAGTTAGGAGTTTTAGTTTAGACTTGAACTTTAGTTTTAGTTAAGAGTTTTAGTTTAGAGTTTAGAGTTTTATTTTAGGGTTTTAGCTTGGAGTTATAGTTTAGTTTAGTTTTAGTTTATAGTTGTAGTTTAGTTAAGAGTTTTAGTTTAGAGTTTGAGCTAGAGCTATAGTTTAGTTTAGTTTTAGTTAAGATTTTTAGTTTAGAGGTGTAGTTTAGTTTTAGTTAAGAGTTTTAGTTTAGAGTAAAGAGCTAGGTGTTGAAAACATTTTTTCTTTGAAATACTAGACTTGGAATATTTTTATTGCTGTTTACATACAAAAAAGTTAGGTTTCTTCACGTTTAAGTTAGGTTAGGCTATGTTATCTTGAGCGCTCATGATAACCTAACCTAACTTAAACGTGGAGAAACCTAACTTTTTTGTATGCAAACCTCATTAAAAATATTCCAAGTCTAGCATTTAAAAAAAAAAATGTTTTGAACACCTAGCTCCTTACGTTAAACTAACACTCTTAACTAAACTATAACTCTAAACTAAAACTCCTAACTAAAACTATAAGTCTAACTAAAACTCTAAGCTAAGACTCTAAACTAAAACTCTAAACTCTAAGCTATAACCCTAAACATAAAACTCTTAACTAGAACTATACTAAACTATACCTCTAACTAAAACTCTAAGCTAAGACTCTAAACTAAAACTCTAAACTCTAAACTAAAACTCTTAAGTAAAACTAAACAACAACTCTAAACTAAAACTCTTAACTAAAACTAAACTAAACTATAACTCGAACTAAAACTCTAAGCTAAGATTCTAAGCTAATACTCTAAACTCTAAACTAAAACTCTTAACTATACCTAAACTACAACTCTAAAGTAAAACTCTTAACTAAAACTAAACTAAAACTCTGAACTAAAACTCTTAACTAAAACTAAAATAAACTATAGCTATAACAAAAACTCTAAGCTAACCCTCTAAATTAATTCTCTAGACTCTAAACTAAAACTATACTAAACTATAACTCTAACTAAAACTCTAAACAAAAACTCTTAACTAAAACTAAACAACAACTCTAAACTAAAATTCTTAACTAAAACTAAACTAAACTATAACTCCAACTAAAAGTCTAAGCTAAGGCTCTAAACTAAAACTCTGAATTAAAACTAAACTAAACTATAACTCTAACTAAAACTCCAAGCTAAGACTCGAAACTGTAACTTCAATATCTAAACTAAAACTCTTAACTAAAATTAAACTTAAACTATAAATCTAGCTAAAACTCTAAAGTAAAACTGTAAACAAAAACTATGAACTCTAAACTAAAACTCTTAAGTAAAACTAAACTAGAGATCAAAACCCAAGCTCCTAGCTAAAACTAAACTAAACTATAGCTCTAGCCAAAACTCTAAGCTAAAACCCTAAACTAAAACTCTAAACTCTAAACTAAAACTCTTAACTGAAACTAAACTACAAGTCTAAACTAAAACTCTTAACTGAAACTAAACTAAACTATAACTCTAACTAAAACTCTACGATAAGACTCTAAGCTAAAACTCTAAGCTCTAAACGAAAACTCTTAACTATACCTAAACTACAACTCTAAAGTAAAATTCTAAACTAAAATTAAACTAAAAGTCTGAACTAAAACTGTCAACTAAAACTAAACTAAACTATAACTCTAACTAAAACTCTAAGCTAACACTCTAAATTAAATCTCTAGACTCTAAACTAAAACTAAACTAAACTATAACTCTAACTAAAACTCCAAATTCTAAACAAAAACTCTTAACTAAAACTAAACAACACCTCTAAACTAAAATTCTTAACTAAAACTAAACTAAGCTATAACTCCAACTAAAAGTCTAAGCTAAGACTCTAAACTAAAACTCTGAATTAAAACTAAACTAAACTATAACTCTAACTAAAACTCTAAGCTAAGACTCAAAACTATAACTTCAATATCTAAACTAAAACTGTTAACTAAAACTAAACTAAAACTATAACTCTAGCTAAAATTCTAAAGTAAAACTGGAAACTAAAACTATAAAATCTAAACTAAAACTCGTAAGTAAAACTAAACTAGAGATCTAAAGTAAAGCTCCTAGTTAAAACTAAACTAAACTATAACTCTAACTAAAACTCTGAGCTAAGACTCAAAACTAAAACTCTAAATTCTCAACTAAAACTAAACTAAACTATAAATATAACTAAAACTCTAAGCTAAGACTCTAAATTAAAACTCTAAAGTCAAACTAAAACTCTAAGCTAAGACTCTAACATATAACTTTAGACTCCAAACTTAAACTAAACTATAACTCTAACAAAAACTGTAGACTAAAACTCCAAACTAAAACTATAAACTCTAAACTAAAATTCTTATCTAAAACTAAACAACAACAACTCAAAACTAAAAATCTTAACTAAAACTAAACTAAACTATACTCTTAACTAAGACTAAACTAATCTATAACTAACTAAAACTCTAAGCTAAGACTATAACCTAAAACTCTAAACTCTAAACAAAAACTCTTAACTAAAACTCTAAACTCTAAACTAAAACTCTTATCTAAAACTAAATAACAACTCTAAACTATAACTCTTAACTAAAACTAAACTAAACTATAACTCTAACAAAACTCTAAGCTAAGACTCTAAACTAAAACTCAGAATTAAAACTAAACTAACCTATAACTCTAACTAAAACTCTAAGATAAGACTAAAAAAAAACTCCAATATCTAAACTAAAACTCTTAACTAAAACTAAACTAAAACTATAACTCTAACTGAAACTCTAAAGTAAAACTGTAAACTATCTAAACTAAGGCTCCTAACTAAAACTAAACTAAACTATAACTCTAACAAAAACTCTAAGCTAAGACTCTAAACTAAAACTCTAAATTCTCAGCTAAAACTAAACTAAACTAGTAATAGAACTAAAACTCTAAGCTAAGACTCTAAACTAAAACTCTAAACTCTAACTAAAACTCTAAAGTCTAAACTCTAAACAAAAACTCTTAACTGAAACTAAACTAAAATATAACTCTAACTAAAGCTTTAAGCTAAGACTCTAAACTAAAACTCTAAACTCTTAAATAAAACTCTTAACTACTATAACTCTAATTAAGACTGTAAGTTAATACCAAACTAAAACTCTAAACTAAAACTCTTATCTAAAACTAAACTAAACTAAAAGTGCAACGTAAAACTCTAAGCTATGACTCTAGGCTAAAACTCTAAACTAAAACGTTTAGCTAAAACTAAACTACAAGTCCAAAAACACTTAACTAAAACTAAAATAAAATATAACTCTAACTAAAACTGTAAGTGCTGAGAGTCTAACTTAAGACTCTAGACTCTGAACTACAACTAAACTAAACTATAGCTCTAACTAATGTAATAAGCTAATATCAAAATAAAACTCCAAAACATAACTCATATCTAAAACTAAACAGCAAGTCTAAACTAAAATTCTTAAATAAAACTCAACTAAACTACAACTCTAAACTAAAACTCATAACTATAACTGAACTACAAGTCTAAACTAAAACTCTTAACAAAATTAAACGAAACTTTAACTCTAAATAAAACTCTAAAATCTAAACTAAAACTCTAAAGTCTAAACTAAACTTCTTAACAAACATTAAACTAAACTATAACTCTAACTAAAACTCTAAGCTAAGACTCTAAGCTAAAACTCTAAACTAAAACTCTTAACTAAAACTAAACTACATCTCTAAACTAAAACTCTTTACTAAAACTAAACTAAAACTCTTAACTAATACTAAACTAAACTAAAAGTGCAACAAAAAACCCTTAAGCTAAGACTCTAGACTAAAATTATAAGCTAAAACTTTAAACTAAAACTGAACTACAAGTCTAAAGACACTTAACTAAAATTAAAATGTATTGCTTGGTGTTGAGGTATTTAAAAACTCATTAAATAATGCTATGTCTGAGAAGGACGGGCTTTTCAACTTGTAAAACGGGTTTAGGAGGGACATTAAGAAAAGAACTTGTTCTGAAAAATACAAAAAGCCTTTGAAAAGTATTGCATGGTCTTGGGGTATGCAAAAAAAAACATAAAGTAAAGTTTTGGGTGAAAAGGATTAGTACTTCAACTTGTAAAATTGGTTTAGGAGGGATATTAAGAAAGGAACTTGTTCTGAAATAATATGATAAAGCCTTTTGAAAAGTATTGCTTGGTGCTGGGGTGTTCAAAAAGTCGTAAAGTAAAGTTGTGGGTGAAAAGGATGAGTGCTTCAACTTGTAAAATAGGTTTTAAGAGGGATATTAAGAAAAGAACTTGCTCTGAAAAGATATAATAAAGCCTTTTTAAAAGTATTGCGTGGTGTTGGGGTATTCAAAAGCCCTAATGTAAAGTTGTGGGTGAATAGGATGAGTACTTCAAGTTGTAAAATTGGTTTATGAGGGACATAACGTAAAGAACTTTTTCTGAAAAGATTTATTCGGGGGGAGCCAAAAAGCTGAGGGGGGGGGGGGAGGGGAGGGGGCCCTTCTGTGTCTCAAGTGCGGGAAAAAAGTATTAAAAAAATTGGGGGGGGGGCCGGGGGGGAGGGTTCTTTTTGGGGGCCCGGGGGCCTTTTGGGGCCCGAGGGGGAGGGGGACCCTTTGGGGGCCCAGGGGGAGGGGCCCTTTGGGGGACCGGGGGGAGGGAGGCCCTTCTGTCTCTAAAGCGCGCCAAAAAAAGTGTAAAAAATTGGGGGGGGAGTTTTGCGGGGCCCCCCTTTGGGGTTGGGGACCTTATAACACTGTTCAAATGGAACTTGTGTATTATAACGACCACAGAGTTTCACCCCAAATCATCTTCTAAAATGTCTCAAACTGTTTTGCCCAAAAAATCCCTAAAATGCCGATTAATTTGTTTCGCCCAAATAATCCCCTAGAAGTAATTCCTGCGCGTTCCTTTTGTTTCGGCATCCCTGTGCTATCACATTTGAAATTTCCAGGAAACCATTTCCCACGTAAAATATATTCAATCTGTCTTGATCTCGTATAAATTTCTGAAAAAATCTAAGGTGTTCCTAGTTACACTATTATGGCTTCGATAGAATATTAATATTTATATCTCAGACCTAAAGACCAAAGAAGCCATATTTAAAAATAGAATTTTAATTTATCTCTCAGACCTAAAGACCAGAGAAGCCATATTTAAAAAAAAATTAATTTATCTCTCAGACCTAAAGACCAGAGAAGCCATTTTAAAAATGGAATCCCCTCATGATATCATTCCCCGCTGATTATGTAAATAGCGACGAAGACCACACTGCCTTTCCATAACAAACAACAATAATACGAAGAACAAAAGGGAAATCTTTTTGTAAGACAGTGGAGATAATTTGAATGAATATTTCGGCCCTATGTCCAAGGGCCGTCCTCAGCAAGACCAAAATATATAAAAGAAAAAAAGACTCACAACAACATGCGACCAATAAAACCAAAAAAGTGAAAATTTCAAAGCAGTCCTAGCATCCTTACTTCAGCGAAGTTCAACCAGGACTGATAAAAAGTAAGTTAAAACAAGGTGATTCAATGAGATGAAAGAAAAATAAATTAAAAACACGTTCTTATTGCTAATCCAGCCTTTTTGGCAGCTAACCTCAAAGGTCTCTTTAAAAAATTTTTGTCTTGCTGAGGACGGCCCTTGGACATAGGGCCGAATTATTCATTCAAATTATCTCCACTGTCTTACAAAAAGATTTCCCTTTTGTTCTTCGTATTATTGTTGTTTGATTATGTAAATCAGTATCTCAGAAATCTAGTCCCCTTCAATTATGCAAATCAATTTCCCAGAAATCCTATCCCCCTTTGTGGATCAATACACTTAGAAACATCTCCTGATTGGCATAGAAGGAGACACGTGATCTTGTCCCGTTAGCGAATCAATACATAGCCCCGTTAGTATTCAGTGCGCATGTGCAAACTTCGTCCCGTGCAAACTTAGAAATACCCCCTGATTGACCTTGAAAAAGACACGTGATCTTCTACAATTAGACTCGATTATAGATGGCAGCAGAGTGTTCGCCCTGTACCTTCTTACCCCTTTCTACTCACCTTTATCCTTGCTAAATTATGTTGTAAACTGCAGCAAACTTACCGATTAGGCTTAGCCTAACGGTCTTTCAAGCGTGAATTTGTTCAAATATTCAGCTTGTGTATTGTATCACTATTTAGCCCTGCCGTCACTTTAACGTGATTTTGTCTGTTAATTTTTTATTTAATTTTACTATAAATCAAATGATAACGTCTTTGCACTTCTGAGCTAGAACACGATCAAAATACTGAATCATGTTCGTTACATCGTATTGCCCTCCAGCCGCAGTGTTGCCAGATGGGCTTTTTTTCCTCCCCATGGGCTTGTTTTAGCCATCAGGGGCGAGCTGAATTTTGGAGTGGGCGTAGGGCAGGAACGTGGGCTTTTTTTATAAAAAAAAAAAGTGGGCTTATTTTGGGGTTATTTTGACTGAAAGTTCGGAACCTTACGAAAATTTCAAAATTACTGTGGCTGAGCCATGACTATACATCAAAGCGACAAGAGTCCTCCTTTAACGCATGGAAAACTTTCTATTTTGTATCGCTTCCCATCTAGGGAATTAATTTCCGCATGGCTGAGATGACTCTCCGTTTTAGGCCCTAGGTTAGGATGCAAGCAGTGTAGTGCTAAGTTAAGGGAATAAACTTGTAAAGTTTCTTATTCTAATTGCTATAAGGAATTTCCTTGCTGCTCAGATTAAGGCAAGATTTGAATTTTATGCCGATCTTTCCTTTTTTATATATTTGACTGCTCACCTGGCCCAAACTTTTTGTGAACTAAGCTAGGCTCATACTAGAATTGGAGCTGTTGCGACAAAATCATGTTAAGAAAACAATTCATATTTTGTAATATGCAGATTAGCCTAGTTGTAATGGTATATACCTAAATAAGGAAACATGTTAAGAAAACAATTCATACTTGATAATATATAGAAATAATTGTTGCTTATATCTTGCTCATAGCCCTGCGATACATTACCCCCAGGCCCTCCCTCTTAATAAGCAAATACATAGCTGAAATTCGTCTAGTGTACCAGTAAATCTAATCAACTGTGACAAAACAATAACCAGAAAAACAAGTGATGGGTGACAGAATGCATTGGGAACATATGGGCTATAGATTTGCATATTAGGGGAGGGAGTTAGGGGTAAGGTATTGCTGGGATGCATGTGAAATGTGTTAGCTACAATTATTCTGCATATTATGAATTGTTCTCTTAACATGTTTCCTTCTCTACATGTCCTTCTCTAGACTGTTGTAATTAACACTATTTAACTGCAAGTTTATTATACTTTACCTCCTCCCCCTCCCCATAATGTGCAAATATACAGTCTGAATTATATATAGTAAAATTCTAGACAAGTTAAGTTTGCTATCTTGGGAAGGGGCTAGGTTACGAAAATGAAACTTTCTGGGATGGGTCTGGAGACTAAAGTATGCCCTGGGAAGATACCTTGAAGTAGCAAACCCATTACTTTTTTTTCCTTATAGAGGGCACTGACCTTTGATGACCTTTAAAAAATATTTGTTTTATAAAATTGAAACCTTGCAGAATAGATCTTCTGCTTAAAAAAAAAGAGTTAAAGAAAAGTGTTTTCAGCCTGAAAACTGCTCAACCCAAATTCGTCAAGTTTCAGAGATCTGGAAATACAATTCCTAAATTTAGGAAAAAACCTTTGATATGGCTTAATATTCTACTATAATAACAGGAATTACATTTTCAAACTAAAACCAGAGAAAAAAGAAACTCGAAATTAAGGTATAATGTTGTTTTGTCAAAATTCCAAGACTTAGAAATCGGAAGGGGGTTAACACAGTAGAATGGCATTACCTTCCCAGAGTATGTTTTTGGCCCTGGATTCATTACGGAAAGTTTTGTTTTGCTATCCTAACTCTGAACAAACACTGACCAATTTCGTCTTTTTGAAGAGCTGCACGGTTTGATACTAAGTCTCCTGTGTAGGATACTCCGTTCATATGCAGTGTCTGTGACGGCTAACATGGATTTCGAAATTAATTATTTGCCACCAGATCAAGTTGATTATGGACATGAGTTCCTGATTGAAGTGGTAAAATATAAACCTTCAGACACACAGAAGAGCGAGATCAAAATACGGTGTTTGGTGTTCCTGAAAACTACGGCTAAAGCGGTGCTTAAACGAATAACTCGTACTCTTAATTTACTCCTCAAACTGAAATTTTTATCAAATGTGATTTGCTTATCTCAGCTTCGACCCCAATTTGGAGACTTGCCAATGAGAATTGTTGCTACCACCGATCTCGGTGCCCTGGAGAAATTATTGGAGGAAACTGTTGGACGTTAATTAGTCATTTGTGTGTGGAAGAACAATCCCCAAAGACTCCTCTCAGTTCTGGATAGCTGTCCTACATTATTTGAATGCTGTTGGGGCATCTCCTTTTCGTGAGTTAGCTAGGTGTGCATTGACTCTGTTGAGTTTGCCAATTAGCAATGTGATAGTGGAACGGTCCTTTTCTATGATGAATGTCGTTAAGAGCAAGCTCTGAAACCGTGTGCTCTTGCCCGTGTTGAACTCAATACTTGTGTTCAGGCTGTGGTTGTCAGCAAGTGGCTCTTTTTGCTCGACGTTTGAGCCTACAAAGCGCATGCTGCTTTTCAATAGTGATATGTATAAGGTTTGTGAAGTCAAAGAAACTGACCAAATAACTGATCTAGTTGATCTAGATAATATCCTAGCCTCCTTTGAGTCTTAAATTCCTTAGTGCCTTATCGATCTAAGTGCCTTTCTTTTTTGCTTTGTTTTTTTTTTACTTGAACAATAAAAAAGTGTTGATTTGTCGTAGGTGTTCTCTTGGTTAGCCCTACCCTACCCTTTTTACTTTTTTCTAAATGATCGGTCTTTAGCTGCACGTATTATTTCATCTTAGGATTATGAAGGCTTTTTGTATAAAGCTGCAGCTAAAACAGATGAATCTTGGCGGATCACGCGAAATGGTTATTCTTCAGCAGGATGAACCAAGGGCAAGCAAGCATGGTAAAAGTAGAGCTAGATTAGTGGAAAAACTTTTTCTGACTTCAGCACGAAAAAAGTATTTTAACACTATTTCATCGTGTATAGCGCTGTAGCACGTGCATCAATTTGTAGCACTTCGTAATACATTTTTTTTATTTTGTCATGGACAAAATGATGAGGATTTTGAAAAAGGCTAAGGAACTAACAAAAAATGTGGGCCGCTTTGTTTCAAAACATTTATGCGAAGTTCGAGTAAACCAAGACCACCTATTTTCCGTGTTCATTTCGAAAGATTGGTGCTAACCTGCTAAGTTTGACCGGACACAAATAAGTTTGACAGGACACAAAAAAAATGATCTAAAGCTAATCCAGCTACACTTATCGCGGCACTCTCCAAATTTATTTTTCACATTAGCACAGAAAATTGTTTTGAAACATGCAACTTTGAGCAATTAAGGACTGGACCATGAATGCGCTATTGCTTTTCAGTACCTTCAAACAGTTTCAAAGGTTCGGCCTTGTTTATAGTTTCACTTTCAGGTAACATCACCCACAAGGTAGAAATCATGTTAAGCTGTGGCCTGAAATCAGAATTACCTTCTTTCTAGGCACAACCAGCTTTACATAAATTGTTAGAACTTTAATTCTGCTTTTTATTAAGTCAGTATTGACAGGACAAATTATCAAAATTCAGATATAATATTTTTTCTAAAAGAATATAACTTTTATTAATCATTGATTTTCAAAAAATATCTTCAAATCAAATTCATAATAAACTTATTACTTATAAAATTTTGGTCATAATACTATTTTTCATAATCTATCTCCAATCTAGCTTAAAATAATATGAAAAATATATTCTGCAAATAAATTAGCCAAAACAGAAAATTGCATCATACAATGTGGCATCAGGAATGAAGAGCTAAGTAACTTGACTAACTAGTGTACCTTGCTAATACTTTTACTTACGTATATTCAAAGCAGTCTAATTATAAAGAAAAAGACTGATAGTTATATAGTAACAACTTGGTTAGATATACTTATACTGAAAGCATAAGTACCGTCTTTACTTGTCAATTATATCGACCACAACCAAGACAAGAAGTTAGGTTAATCCTAATGAAATATACCAAAATAAATTGAAAATATAATACTTTAGAAACAAAATTATAGAAAATATAACAGAAAATTATGGAAAGTATGCCACCAGGATGTTTTATATAAAATACCTAACCTAACCAACTCTTTATATTAAATATTTAATGAAAATATACCTAGACAGTAGTTTGTCTTACTGAGACTAAGCAACTTGTCTCCGAATGCAAACAGAGAAACCGGTTTTAAACAGATCAACCGGATTACACTCCTTTGTGTGGTCGATATAATTGTCAAGACATTCATGTACTTTCAGGCAATAGATGACATAAAATATTTTGAGAGGTTAACTGCTTCATTTTTAATTCACAAATGGAGAGAAAGAATCATAGGTAGCGAAATAGTGCTGTATAAGTAAAGAATAATGGTGGCAGATTGTATTATTTATTTATTTTTCTGACCATGGCACTTCGTATAGAAAGAGTTGTCAAAGAAACATCGAAACGGGCTCATTCGAATGGAAATTTAAAGTTCAGGTTCCCTTTTTAAGATTTAAAAGTGATTAGAGGGCAATAAGCCCTCCCGCACTTCCGCAAGCCCATCATTAGAACATACCAAGTCAAAATATTGAATTTGCCATTTGTTGAGCATAGTTGAAAGGTCCAGTAACGGTTTCTTTGGGAACAATAACCCCCCACATTCCTCAGAGAAGGGCTATAAGTGACACTAATTGCGCTAGTACTTATCGGTTAGCTGGAACACACGCGACAAGAACCGCATATAGAATCTCAAAGATCCTAATGAAAAACAGGTTTTCTCTGCATAGTGAGGTATTGCTCACTCTATCAAAAATATTTAAAGTGTAGTTTTTTGGGGTTGAAGGGGCAAAAAAGGTACTTAGGTTAGGTTAGGTTACGTATTTAATATATGCTATGCTTTACCCCCACCCCCTTAATATGCAAATATATAGCCACAATTTGTTTCTAAACTATTGTATTTTCATCGTATTTTGTTTTGTTTCATTAGTATTAACCAAACTTCATTTCTCGCGTGTGTTCCAGCCAACCGATAAGTACCCTAATTACTCATTATTAAGGTTTTTCAATGTCATTATTAAGGAACATATAAGGTTTTTACGGAAGAGTTCGTTGTATAAACTGGGAATGGGTTTATTCGGTTAGAAATAAGAAGTTCTAGTGTACTTTTCAAAAGTCAAAAGTGATCAGAGGGTAACTATTCCCCCCTCCCCCCCTTGCACGTTCTTTTTTACCTACATTTGCTCGATAGAAATTTTGCGATAGCTATTTTGTTCAAAATAGTCTAAAGATGATATAACATATCCTTCGGGGATGAAACAGCCTCAAGAGCTTGGGGATAAGGGTTGTAAGTTATGCTCTTGGGGTATATTATAAGGTGTTATTTATGGAGGGTGGAATCTTATAAACTTTAGAGGAGACTTATTTGATTGAAAATTGGCAGTTTTAGTACCCTTTTAAGAGTCAAGAGTAATGGAGGACAATTAGCCCCCTTTTACGGCGCCTTCTTTTCCCCAAACACATCTGATTGAAATTGTGAGATATCCATCTTGTTCAAAATAGCCCAAAAAACTATAAAAATACATTCAGGGTTGACAAAACCCCCCAAAGCCGCGGGGCAAGGGTTTTAAGTTATACTCCTGGGCATATAAGGTTCTTTAGCAATGAGTGTTTGTGTAAAACTCAAATATAAACTTCAAATATAATTGGAAATTGGAAGCTCTTGCGCCTCAAAAGCTCTTGCGAGTCAAAAGGGATAGGAGGGCAACTATTGCCCCCTCCCCTATACCTATCATTTTGCAAAACACATCTAATGAAAATTTTGAGACAGTTATTTTGTTCAGCATTGTTGAAAAGTCCAGTAATTATGCCTTTGGGGATGTCACCCCCTCCCACCTCCTCACAGCCCTTAGGGCTGTAAGTTAGGCAATTTGTTCATTGTTTTCATATAGTACATTTTATTGAGAAATGTGGGAATCTTTAATCTTTCCTTTCCAAAAAGACATTCAGGGCTGAATTCAGGAGAGACTGAATGCCTACGGGATGTCAAGTGCATACGGTGTGTCAAAAGACTGTAACTCAGGAACGACTGAGTATATTAATTTGGAGCTTTCAGGAAATACTAAGGGAAATGATCAATCGACCAAAAGGAAATATTTGCATGTTACTACTACTACAACTACCCTACTACTACTATTACTACCACTACTATATTGCTACCATTACCACCACTAAAACTACTGCTTCTGTAGCGAGTACTACTTAGGGTAAAGATATTGAAATTAGCTTCTGATGAAACGTCGAATGTTGAAACTAAACTAAACTAAACTAAACATAAATTTGAACTTGGGAAAGATGAACTAAACTAGAACATACTATGTGTGCACAGATGGCTGCTACTGGCGTTTCAGCAATATTTTTGGAACGGCTTAACCCATCAAGATGACTTTCAAAGTTATGCCCTGGGGGCATATAAGGTTTTTACAGAAAGCGTTGTCGTAGCAACGTCAAAGAGGGCTCATTCGATTGGAAATTGAAATGGCTAGTGATCTTTTTAATAGTCGAAAGTGATTGGAGGGCAAATAACACCCCTTCCACGCCCACCATTTCCCCAAACACATCCAATCAAAATTTTGAGATAGTCATTTTGTTCAACCTATTTAAAAGGTCTGGAAATTATATCTTTGAGCAGGACATTCCCCCCACAGTCTTTAGGGCAAGGGTTATAAGTTATGCCCAGGGGGCATATACGGTTCTTATGGAAGGAATGCTCGTACAAACTTCAGAGAGGGCTTATTTGATTGGAAATTGAAATTTCTAGTTTTTCAATTTTCAATTTTCAATTGAAATTTCTATAAAATTGAAATTTCTCGTTCACTTTTTAAGTGTCAAAAGATATCGGAGGGTAGCCAGCCCCCCCCCCCCCCACCTTTTTCCCCCAAATACATCCGATAAAAATTTTGAGATAGCAATTTTGTTAAAAATAGTTCTATGCCATTTAATAAAAACTCCGGTGTCAACACAGCCCCCAGGGCCCGGAGGCAGGTGTTTTAAGTTATGCACTAGGGGTATAAATGGTTCTTATGGAAGGGATGCTTGTGTGAACTTCAAAGAGGGCTCATTTGATTGGGAATTGAAAGTTCTAGTTCGCTTTTTAAGAGTCAAAAGAGATTGGAGAGCACCTAGCCCCCTTCCCCTCTACGCCCTTTTTTCCTCAAACCCATCCAATAAGAGCTTGAGATAGTCATTTTTTTTAAATAGTTTAAAGACCATACAACGAAAACTCTGGTGTCGACACAACCCCCCAGGGCCCGGGGTACAGGTGTTGTAAGTTACGTCCTGGGGAAATATATGATTCTCATTGAAGGGATGTTTGTAAAAACTTCAGAGAGGGCTCATTTGATTGGAAATTGAAAGTGCTAGTTCAGTGTTTGAGAGTCAGAAGAGATTAGGGGGAGGCGAATAGCTACCCCCCCCCCTACACCCCTTTTTCCCCAAATGCATCCAATGAAAATTGTGAGATAGCCATTAAGTTAAATATTGTTCAAAAGTCAGATAACAAAAACTCAGGTGTTGTCGACACAACCCCCCAGGGACCGGGGGCAGGTGTTGTGGGTTATGCCTTGGGGCATATACGGTTCTTATGAGAGGGATTCTTATATAAACTTAAGAGAAGGCTCAATGGAGTGGAAATTCAAAGATTTAGTTCGCTTTTTAAAAGTCAAAGGATATCCGAGGGCAACTAACCCGCCTCCCTCGTCTTTTTCCAAACCCATCTGATGAAAATTTTGATATATACATTTTGTTAAAATAGTTCAAAGGTCCGATAACAAAAACTCCGGGGGAAATAAAACCCCCCAGGCCCCGGAGGAAGGCATTCTAAGTTATACCCTAAAGGCATGTATTTTTCTTATGAAAGAGATGCTCGTATAAACGTCATAGAGGGCTCATTTGATTGAAAATTGAAAGTTCTAGTTCATTTTTTAAGGGGCAATATTTAAGAGCAACTTGCCCCCCCCCCTCAACCTTTTTCCCCAAACCCATCCGCTACAAATTTTGAGATAGCCAGTTTTTTGAAAATTGTTTTAAAAATTAGATAACAAAACTCCGGTGTTAACACAACCCCCAGGGGCCCTGGGGGTAGACGTTGTTAGTGTTGTCCTTGGGGCGTATATGGTTCTTGTGAAAGGTATTCTCGTATAAACTTCAGAGAGGGCTCATTTGATTGGAAATTGAAAGTTTTAGTTCACTTTTTAAGAGTCAAAAGATATCCGAGGGGAAACTAGCCCTACCCCCCCCCCCCCCCACTCAACCTTTTTTCCCAAAGCCCATCCGATAAAATTTTAAAAATAGCAATTTCATTAAAAATAGTTCAAAGGTCATATAAGGAAAGCTCCTGTGTCAACACGACCCCCAGGACCCGGAGGCAGGCTTTGTAAGTAATGCTCTGGGGGCATATATAGTTCTTACGGAAGGCATGTTCGTATAAACTTCGGAGAGGGCTTATTTGATTGAAAACTGAAAGTTCTTGTTCACTTTTTAAGAGTCAAAAAAGATCGGAGGGCAACTAGCCCCCCTCCCTCCACGCCCTAAATACATCAGATAAAAATTTTGAGATAGACAGTTTTTTAAAAATAGTTCAAAGTTCAGATAACAAAAACTCCGGTGTCGACACAGCCCCCCCAGGGCTCGGGGGTAGGCGTTGTAAGTTATACCCTGGGTTATATATGGTTGTTATGGATGGGATGCTCGAATAAACTTCATAGAAGGCTCTTTTGATTGGAAATTGAAAGTTGTAATTCACTTTTTAAGAGTCAAAAGGGATCGGAGGGCAGCTAGCCTACCCCCACACTCCATTTATTTTTTTCTCGGAGGCACTTCATACAGAAGGGGTCGTCATATAAACTTCAAAGGGGGCTCATTAGATTGGAAATCGAGAGTTCTAGTGCCCTTTTTAAGAGTCAAATGTGACAGGAGGGCAACTAACCCCCCCCCAAGCCCTTTTTCCCAAAATACATCCGATACAAAATTTGAGGTAGCCATTTTGTTAAAATTCAAAGATGATATAACAAAAATTCCTTAACATATGGCCATTTCGTTAAAAATAGTTCAAAGGTCAGATAAGAAAAACTCCTGCGTTGATGCAATCCCCCAGGGCCCGGGGCAGGCGTTGTAAGTATTGCTCTGGGGGCATATATGGTTCTTATGGAAGGTACGTATGCTCGTATAAACTTCGGAGAAGGCTCAGTTGACTGAAAATGGAAAGTTCTAGTTCACTTTTAAAGAGTCAAAAGATATCAGAAGGGCAACTAGCCCCCCGCCCCCCCTCAATTTTGTTTTTTCCTCAAACCCATCCGATAAGAACTTTGAGATAGCCATTTTTTTTAATAGTTCAAAGATCATATAATGAAAACTCCAAGGTCGACACAACCCCCCAGGGCCCGGACACAGGCGTTGTAAGTAATGCTCTGGGGGCATACATACTTCTTATGGAAGGTATGCTCGTATAAAATTCGGAGAGGGCTCATATGAATGGAAATTGAAAGTTCTCGTTCATTTTTTAAGGTTTTTTTTTTTTCAAGTTCAATGGGTTTATTAACAAATGAAAATAATAAATCACACATAATCAAAACACTCAGTCCATTCCTGGACGCCGAGAACCAAAATCATTGCAATTTAACATAATACGCAGAATGGTCACCGCTCCTAATCTCAGACACAACCATACCCCTCATTTACCAAATAACGAAAACTATTACCTTCCCGTTCCTTACCCTCAGGGGAAACCACCCCGTCATATTTAAAAATCATACATTTGTAATTTAAGTTTACTACTTAAATTTAATTCTAATTTTTTCTTTTTATTAACTATTCATTTGTAATGCTATTAAATGATTTTTTACTCTTTTCTTAAATGATGCGAAGGAGCTCCTACCTCTCAGCTCTTCTGGGATCAGGTTCCATATCTTTGCACAAGCTACGTTAGGAGTGAAATCTGATCGCACGGTTGGGGTGAGGGGTATTTGCAGGTTTGATGATGATCGGGTATGCAAATTATGCTGGTCTGAAATAGGTCAAAATAATCTTTTAAACGCAGATGGCAGCTCTCCAGCTAAAAACTTGAACACAAAGGTCAAGCATGATAATTGATGCAGGGACCCTAATGACAAGTACTCTTCATTTTTTCAAATTAATATCAGGCATCGTTGAGGAATCGAATTCAGTTTTCGCAGGTGGGATTAAAAAGTTGATTGCCAGATCATTGCCCAATACTGTAAATGGGGTTTTATAAGAGCGTTGCATAGGAGGACCAGCGTTTTCTGCGGCAAAACGCTTTTCAGTTTTTTTATTATGCCAAAATTCCAGGATAGCTTCAACTCTACTGCTTGAATATGATGCACGAATGATAGGTTCTCATCGAGGAGAATTCCTGGGTATTTTGCAAAATGCTTTTCTGGCCGACTAATCACACCTCTGGATGTCTGGATACCACATAACTCCGGATGGACACTTCCAGCCCGGGAAAAAAATAGAACGCAAGATTTCTCAACAATAATAACAAGTCGGTTAGCATCCATCCAGAGATACGTCCCCTCCAGAACCTCCGTCAGTTTAGACATGAGCGTTGTCTTATCCGTTTTACAGCAACCAAGCGTGGTGTCATCGGCAAAGGCCACGAGCTCATCATCTTCACCTGCGGACCGGAGGGAGTTTTCATCCTGGCACAAGTTACAGCAGCGAAGATTTGTTTGTGCCTGGTTCAGCACTCGACTCAGATCGCTAACATGGATCAGGAAAAGTAATGGTCCTAATATTGAGCCCTGGGGGACACCGCAGTTAACGAGCACATCTTTTCCAGGATCTTCTCCCAAATAAATCCTGCGGTCCCTAAGATCTGATCTGAACCAATCCAGAGCTTCACCTCTTGTTCCTATATGTTCCAGCTTTCCGATGAGAAGTGAATGGTACATGCTATCAAATGCTTTCCTGATATCAAGCAGAACCGCTGCAGGTAGTAGACCCAAATCCAAAGCTTTGTTTATCCATAAACTTAACGCCGTTAGTGCATCCTGTGTTGAGTGCCCTGGTCTGAACCCAAACTGGCGATTATTAAGAAACCCTTTCTAAATTTTAATATAATTTAAGAGTCAAAAGGGATCGGAGGGCAACTAGCCCCCCTCTCCACGTCCTATTTTCCTCAAACCCATCCGATAATAACCTTGAGAGAGCCCTTTTTACAAACAGGTTCAAAGATCATATCAAAAACTCCGGGGTCGACACAATCCTTCAGGGCCCAGGGTAAACGATGTAAGTTATGCCTGGAGGGCAAGTACAGCTGTTAAGGAAGGGATGCTCGTATAAACTTCAGAGAGGGCTCATTTGATTGGAAATTGAAAGTTCTACTTCAGTTTTTAAGAGTCAAACGAGATCAGAGGGCAACTATCCCCCACGCCCCTTTTCCCCCAAATGCATCCGATAAAAATTTTAATATAGCCATTTTGTAAAAAATAGTTCAAAGGTCGGATAAAAAAACTCACGGAGGTTGTATCGGATGGATAAACCCATCCGATAAAAATTTGAGGTGACCATTTTGTTAAAAATAGTTCAAACATCAGATATTAAAACTAGAGGGTCGACACAACCCCCCCCGGGCCCAGGGACAGGCGTTGTAAGTTATACTCTGGGGGTATATATGGTTCTTATAGAAGGGATGCTCGTATAAACTTCAGAGAGGGCTCATTTGATTGAAAACAGAAAGTTCTAGTTCCCTTTCAAAGAGTCAAAAGCAACCGAAGAGCACTTAGCCCCCCCCCCCTCCTCTCGCCTTTTTTTCCTCAAACCCATCAGATAAAATTTTGATATAGCCGTTTTGTTAAAAATAGTTCAAACATAAGATAATAAAACTCCGAGGTTGACACAAATCCGTTTTTTTTACTTTGATACCAGTTTTGATACTTTGATGAACATTTGATTTTTTTTTAAGTTTGATTTTGGAATAAGGAATTTTTAATAACTTGAAACTTTTTGCAATCAAAAACACAAAAATTAATTTAAAAAAACTTTCCGAAAAATAATTTTTTCAAAGCAAAGTAAAAGCCATTTTAAACTTAAGTTCAGCAGACACAAATACTTATTAAAATCAAACTCAAAATGACCAGAAATTACTATTAAAGAATAAATGAAACCCAAAACGAACTGAAGTTAAATAAACAATCACAGCAAAAAATATACAACAAGTAATAATATAAATAAATAAATAGATCTTTAAGCGAGCAATACTTAGATTGAATATGAAAACCAAGCTTAAAACGAAAAAAATGTTTTGTTATTGAAGTATAAATGAAACTTAAAACGAACAGAAATTAAATAAACAATCAATGCAAACAAATATACAATAGATATTAATGTAAATGAATAAATAAATCTTAAAACGAGTGAAACTTAAATTGAATTTGCAAATCAAGCTTGAAACTAACAAAAATCATTACAAACAAATGTTTGGGTATCGCCTCCTTCTCTCACTGTAAAATTCTAAAACCTACTGCGTCATTGGCGCTTTACTGAAAACTATATTCGTCTTGAACAGTCATGGAAAGTATGAAAAACAACAAATTGAGTATTTGATGTATAATGATATTAATTGTTGAAAGATCCAACAGTTCATGAATTTATTTCACTGTGGTTTATTTTTATTTTCAATGCTGTAAGAACTGGAAAAGAAAATATTTGTAATATAATTTGTTTTCAGTTAAGTGCCAATGATGCAGTAGGATTTTGGTTTTTATTTACAGTTAAGGAAGGGGGCAGTATCCAAACTCTTGTTTGTAGTAAAACTATATTTGTCTTGGACAACTTTAGAAAGAACTAATAAAATAAATTGAATGTTTGGTGTATAATGATATTAATTGCTGAAAGCTCATCAGTTCAAAATTTTACTATAATCTTAATGTTTATTTTCAATATTAAGTACAAAAGAAAATATTTGTAATATAATTGGTTTTCAGTAAGCGCCAATGACGCAGTAGGTTTTAGACTTTTACAGTTAGAGAAGGTGGTGGAACTCAAACTCTTGTTTGTAGTGATTTGTGTTCGTTTCAAGCTTGATTTGCATATTCAATTTAAGTTTCATTCGGTTTGAGATTTATTTATTCATTTACTTTAATATCTATTGTATGTTTGTTTGCATTGATTGTTTATTTAATTTCTGTTCGTTTTAAGTTTCATTTATACTTCAATAGAATTTTTTTTTTAAGCTGGAATTTCATGTTCCATCTAAGCATTACTCGCTTTACGATCTATTTATTCATTTATATTGTTGCTTGTTGTATGTTTTTTGCTATTATTTTTATTTAACTTCTGTTCGTTTTGGGTTTCATTTATTCTTTAATAGTAATTTCTGGTCGTTTTATGTTTGAGTTTTAATAGGTATTTGTATCTGTTGAGCTTAAATTTAAAATGGCCTTTACTTTTTCTTTGAAAAACTAATTTTTTGGAAAGTTTTTTTAAATTAATATTATGAAAGAGCTTCCATAAACCTTAAAGAGAGCATTTTCTGACCTGAAAATAGCAAAGGGTGTTTAGTGTAGTCGTACAAAAACTACACATGTGATTAATAATATAATTGGAGAAGCTTATGTGGACTTGTGCAACCTAATGAAAAAGAATTGTTTTTCGTGCATCATTGACAAAGGTACTGATGTGAGTAATTCAAAAAGCCTAGTTGTTGTTATTCGTCATGTCGATGAAGAATAGTGGATGGAAGAAAGTTGTGAAGGACTCATTCTTGCAATTGGTTGAAGTACAGCAGTGTACAGCTAAAGAACTCCCGCTTCCTCAACCCTCGCTCTTTACATTAAAGTAGGATTTTTGTCACAATGGTTTCTTAAATTTTGTTTGTACCCCCCCTCCCTCCTCAAAAAAGTCCTGGTGTGACTTGAAAAACATTCAGAAATTGACTAAAAAAGTAATTTTTCTGTAGCTGAAAGTAAGGAGCAACATTTAAACTTAAAAGGGGATGTGTTCACCTTCCTCAACCCTTGCTCTTTACATTAAATTATGATTTTTGTCACAATGGGCTTTTTAAAGTTCTTCTGTTTAAAAAAAACTTCTGTTTAAAAAGATTGGAGTGCCAAAGCAGAATCTAATTGGTTTTGCATCAGATAATGTATCTGTGATGATGGGGGAACAAGGTGGTGTGCAATCAAAGCTTTCGCTGGATTTACTAAACCTATTTGTTCTTGGGTGTCCATGCCACTCCATTCATTTGGGTGCCAGTGCTGCAAGTCATAAGCTACCTACAGACGGCGAAGAATTTTGTCAAGACCTCTACAATTAAATTGGCAGAAACCGAAAAGGGCTGGTGAGTTTGTCAAAATGGAGAAGTTCATGGAACTTGACGAACACAGAATCCTGCGCCATGTCACAACTAGGTGGCTTTCCCGACTTCCAGTTATTATGCGGTTTCTCCAACAATGGGATTTTTTTATAGTTTTCTTTTGGAGTGAAAGCTTTAAAGAAGGAAACAAACCATTCAAAGCCACAGGTATACTCAGAAAATAAGTGTCCCCTACATTGAAATTTTATTTTGCTTTCCTCGCATACAGCCTACCATTTGCTACTGATCTTAATCAGTTTTTTTCGAGACATTAAAGAAGTAGACTGTGGCAGTCGTGTAGAGGTTATATTTATCAACAACAAAATTTCGTTATCAGCTGCAACTGCCTTTAAAATAGCGTGTATGGAATACATGATAGAACTGAGCGACGAAATAAGGAAAAGGTTTTTCAGTTCAAAATACTCGTCGGCTAAAAACTTAGACAGACTGGACCCAAAGATAGCTATGTCTCCTGACCACTCAAACTTAATCATTGTCCAACTTCTCGTCCAGTTTTCAAATTTGGCAAAGGCTACCATTTTGCTCTGATCTCAAGAAATGTGCAGATTCTGACCCATTTTATTTCTGATTTGAAGTACTAGAACGACATGATGGTCCTCAAGTCAAAAGTTACCCATTCTTGGGTGAATTCATAATGAAAATGCTTATCCTACCACATTCTTCTGCTTATGCCGAGAGGGTGTTTTCAACTGTCAATTCAAAAAAAATTGAGAAATAAACTCGGCTTTACTACTCTGTTCTGGGGGCTAAACGAGTCATTACCAAGGACTGGAAACCCCCATAAGAATTGTGACATACCCCAACTGGTGAAATATTGTAAAAGGGCACAGAAAATCTGTAACTGCGAGTGCCGCCATGGCTCTGATTTCGATAGTGATGTTTAAAGTCACATTTTTGGTCTTTTTTTTATGTATAGTTTTTGTAGTATATAGTAGCTGGAACCTCAGATAGCTCAAAGTTTATAAAGCCAGTTCCAGTTTTAGAAATAAAAGATGCCGTTATCTTGATGTTTAAGATGATTTCAAAATAGTGAAAGACATGGTCTCTATTGTACCATTTGCGGGGATATATGCAACTCGACCTTAAAAAGTGAGTGAAGGATCTTTTTAAGGCATTTTGGAGAAAAATATTGTTTCAATATTAAGATCTCCAGTACGTGTTTCACCTGACAATAACCCCCAAAGTCACTTCTTTAATCAGTCTCAATTTAAAAAGATTTTTTTCCTGTATTGTTTGTAGGCGGTAGCGTAAATTAGAGGAGGGTCACAGGAGCGATCCTCCCCTCCATCGATATCTTCATAAAAGGGGAAAGGGGGTTGTGTATGCAAACTATTAGTAGAGTAGTAAATTATATTTCTACGACTTTATGTTTCTTCCCGTGCTATTGTACGACTTTATGTTCTTTACTGTGCTATTCTACGGGACCTATACACCTTTTCAAAGAGAGTGAGTATCCCCTCACAATGTCGTATGGATTCTACGACTTTATGTTCCTACCCGTGCTATTCTACGACTTTATGTTCCTTATTGTGCTATTCTACGGGACCTCTACACCTTTTCAAAGAGAGTGAGTATCCCCTCACAATGTCGTATGGATTCTACGACTTTATGTTCCTTCCCGTGCTATTCTACGACTTTATGTTCCTTACTCTGCTATTCTACGGGACCTCTACACCTTTTCAAAAAGAGTGAGTATCCTCTCACAATGTCCTATGGATTCTACGGGTTTATGTTCCTTACCGTGCTATTTGAGTAGATTATGTTCCTTGGTACCTTTCCAAGCAAAGCGACCAAACACGTTTTGGAACTATGGACGAGATTTTCTAATGCAACCAGACTGGTTTATGGGGCAACACCCCTGTTTTGGAACTAGGAGTGAGATTTTGTAATGCAGTCAGACTGGTTTCGTTTCACGGGTTCATTAATAGAACAACTAATGTTTTTGAAAAGGGTAATTACTTCTACGTTCAATAACTAAATTAAACTTCTGATGGTTAAGAATTCGTCACGAGTAATTAAAGAATGATGAATGGAATGCTATAGTTAGAATGGTTTTAAGTTGAAAATTGTACCATTTGCGTAAAAATAACTCTATTTGCGAATTTTTATTGCGAAAAGGTATTTGCGAAAGGGTATTCCGTTGGTTAAGAATGCGTCACAGGTAATTAAAGAATGAGGAATGGAATGCATCAACAATACAAAGAATATGCTCAGATACGTAATAGATTTGATGCCTACAAGAGACATTGGTACAAGGTATTCAATAGCTTAATTGGCTTTATATCATTTTGCGTAAAAGCTAACTCTATTTGCGAAAAAGGGTATACCATTTACGAATTGGACTGTATGAACGATATTAATTTTTGATTGAATAATAGGGATGTGAATGATCCTAATTAGTGATCAGACCGTATGATGGTGGAGAAAAAGGGTTAAACTGATTAGCAGTTAAGGTATCCCCTCGGGGTTGTTAACTCATAGCTAATTTATTATAAATTTGGAATACCATCAATCTATAAAAATGGTTAACAATGATAAAATGGTCTTGTGACTTGACCTAGCTTTACTTCTTCGATGTGTTCTGTATAATACACAAGTGCCGTTTGAACAGTATTGTCAATTTAACATAGAGTCTAACATTATAGTATACTAAAAAGTTGATACTAAGAGAGATGTAGATGGCAAGAAAAGAATTTTAATAAAGAAATTCAGAACAATCCATAAAAATCCTTACAAATCAAGTAGTGTGGTGTATATGAGCACGAACTGTCAAGGATCATAAGCACTAATGACCCTCACCACCAGGGACCTCAACCCTCAAAGGTCCCCTATTCCCCAAACTCCAAGGGGGGCCCCTTCCCTCCAACTTTTTGACCCCCTTCCCCCATTTTTTGAAGTTTTTTAATTTTTTATTTTATTTTTTTAACATGATATATTTTTTCAACTTTTTTTACATCTCTAAATCATATCAGAAAAATAGAATGACACTTTTGATTTAAATTTTAAAATATATTCTTGTGCATACCCATACTCCTATTGATGAGGACTGACGGTTCTCATTCAATATTTTTTCATGAAAAACTATTTTTTTTAACTAGATTTTTTTGGGATTTCAAAATAATTCAACTTTTTTTACATCTCTAAATCATATCAGAAAAATAGAATGACACTGTTGATTTAAATTTTAAAATATATTCTTGTGCATACCCATACTCCTATTGATGAGGACTGATGGTTCTCATTCAATATTTTTTCATTAAAAGCAACTTATTTTTTTTTATAATTTTCTTTTGGACTTCGAAATTATTCAACTTTTTTTTTATTTTCTTTTTTTTAACATGATATTTTTTTCAAATTTTTTTTAAACATCTCTTAGAATGACATGAAACATATTTAAAACATAAAAACTTCACATTTAATTGGAGTAAGCAAACACCCACCCAGAAACACAGGCAAAAAGAGCGAGAGAGACAAAATCCCATACAAATACGTAGATTCAGACAAACAAACCGAGAAAGACATGCATTTGGAATAAGCAAACACCTTCCCAGACACACAGGAAAAAAGAGTGAGAGAGACAGAAGCACATAAAAAAATGCAGATTCAGACACTAATACCGAGAAAGACATGCATTGGAATAAGCAAACATCCTGCCAGACACACAGGCAAAAAGAGTGAGAGAGACAAAAACACATACAAATACGTAGATTCAAACACACAAATCGAGAAGGACATGCATTTGGAATAAGCAAACATCCGCCCAGACACACAGGCAAAAAAGAGAGAGACAGAAAAAAACACATACAAATACGTAGATTCAGAAACACAAACCGAGAAAGACATGCATTTGGAATAAGTAAACACCCGCCCAGACACACAGACAAAGACTGAGAGAGACAAAAACACATACAAATACGTAGATTCAGACACACAAACCGAGAAAGACATACATTTGGAATATGCAAACACCCGCCAAGACACACAGGCAAAAAAGAGAGAGACAGAAAAAAACACATAAAAATACGTAGATTCAGACACACAAACCGAGAAAGACATGCATTTAGAATAAGCAAACACCCGCCCAGACACACAGACAAAGACTGAGAGAGACAAAAACACATACAAATGCGTAGGTTCAGACACACAAACCGAGAAAGACATACATTTGGAATAAGCAAAGACCCGCCCAGACACACATGAAAAAAAGAGTTAGAGAGAAAAACACACATACAAATACGTAGATTCAGGCACACAAACCGAGAAAGACATGCATTGGAATAAGGAAACACCCGCCCAAACACACAGGCAAAAAGAGTGAGAGATATAAAAACACAAACAAATACGTAGATTCAGACACACAAACCGAAAAAGACAGGCATTTGGTATAAGCAAACACCAGCCCAGACACACAGGCAAAAAGAGTGAGAGAGACAAAAACACATACAAATACGTAGATTCAGACACACAAAACGAGAAAGACAGGCATTTGGAATAAGCAAACACCTGCCCAGATAGACAGGCAAAAAAAGAGAGAGACAAAAAAAACACATATAAATACGTAGATTCAGACACACAAACCGAGAAAGACATGCATTTGGAATAAGCAAACACCCGTCCAGACACACAAACAAAGACTGAGAGAGACAAAAACACATACAAATACGTAGATTCAGACACACAAACAGAGAAAGATATACATTTGGAATAAGCAAACACCCGCCCAGACACACAGAAAAAAGAGTTAGAGAGAAAAACACACATACAAATACGTAGATTCAGACACAAAAACCGAGAAAGACATGCATTGGAATAAGGAAACACCCGCCCAGACACACAGGCAAAGAGAGTGAGAGAGACAAAAACACATACAAACGCGTAGATTCAGCCACACAAACCGAGAAAGACATGAATTTGGAATAAGCAAACACCCGCCCAGACAGACAGGCAAAAAAAGAGAGAGACACAAAAATACATAAGAATACGTATATTCAAACACTAAAACAGAAGAATAAATGCATTTGAATGAGCAAACATCCGCCCAGACACACGGGCTGACAAAGTAAGCGGGACAAAAACATTAAAAACTGCGCGGTTTCCGACACAAATTCCGAGGCAGATCACCATTGGGCAGACATAAAACCCGCCCATACACACAGGAAAGAAGAGTGAGAGAGACAAAAACACATCAGCATAAGTATATACAGACACACAAACCGAGAAAGACATGCATTGGAATAAGCAAACACCCACCCAGACACACAGGCAAAAAGAGTGAGAGAGACAAAAACACATACAAATACATTGATTCAGACACAAAAACTGAGAAAGACATGCATTGGAATAAGCAAACACCCGCCCAGACACACAGGCAAAGAGAGTGAGAGAGACAAAAACACATACAAATACGTGGATTCAGACACACAAACCGAGAAATACAAGCATTTGGAATAAGCAAAAACCCACCCAGACACACAGGTAAAGAGAGTAAGAGAGACAAAAACGCATACGAATACGTAGATTCAGACATAAAAACCGAGGCAGACATGCATTTGGAATAAGCAAACACCCGCCCAGACACACAGGCACAAAGAGTGAGAGAGTCAAAAACACATACAAATACGTATATTCATACACACGTACCGAGAAAGATATGCATTGGAAAAAACAAAAACCCGCCAAGACACACAGGCGAAAAGAGTGAGAGAGACGAAAACACATACAAATACGTAGATTCAAACACACAAACCAAAAATGACATGCATTTAGAATAAGCAAACACCCGCCCAGAAACGTGGCAAAAAGAGTGAGATAGGCAAAAACATATACAAATACTTAGATTCAAACACACAAACCGAGAAAGACATGCATTTGGAATAAGCAAACACACGCCCAGACACACAGGCAAAAAAGAGTGAGAGAGAAAAAAACACGTACAAATACGTAGATTCAGTCAGACAAACCGAGAAAGACATGCATTGGAATAAGCAAACAGCTGCCCAGACACGTGGCAAAAAGAGTGAGAGAGACAAAAACTCATACAACTACGTAGATTCAGACACAAAAACCGAAAAAGACACAGACAAAAAGAGTTTACCCCGCGACGGCGCATACATAGTGAGAGAGACATGCAAAGTCGACATAGCTTTATTTCATTTTTTACACCAGTAAAAATTGTGTATGACTCAAAATGGAATAATGATTATTCTACTGTTTACGAGCTAAGAGAAGACAATAGCTAAAATATCAAGAGAGAACATGGTGAACTATTTTATGGAACAGATTCAAAATGTCCAAAGTTGATCATTGATATTAATAATGTGCCATAATATATTTTTGGTATTGATACTCTACATGGCATTATTTGATTAAAAATATATTATGCATTACATTGTTATGTGTTCATTATTTTTAGAGTATGCTAGCATATCAAACGTTTAGAGTGTCTATTAAAACATCGGAGATGTAAGAAATGGAACTTGCATACATCATATGTCGGATAGATAGATTAGCATAGAGAAAATCTAAGTACAAGAATGAATAAATTCTCTATCAACAAATATTGTCAGATACATAGGATAACATTGACAAATTCTAAGTATCAGGGTGAATAAATTTTTTCTATCAGCATCTTTATCGGATACAACGGATAAAATTCAGAAAATCTAAGCATCAGAATAAATAGATTCTTTATCAATATCATTTCACAGATACGTTTGATAGTGTCAGAATGAATAAATTCTTTATCATTGTCTTTTGTCAGATATGATTGATAAAATTAAGAAAATCTAAGCATCAGAGGGAATAAATTCTTTATCAATGTCTTTTGACAGATACGTTTGATCACACTGACCAAACCTAAGTATCATAGGGAATAAATTCTCTATCAACACTTATTGATAGATACATGGGATAATATTGAGAAAAATTTAAGTATTGGAGTGAATAAATTTTCTTTCAGCATCTTTATCGGATACAACGGATAAAATTGAGAAAACCTAAGCATCAGAATAAACAGATTCTTTATCAGTATCATTTGACAAACACGTTTGATAGTGTCAGAGTAAATAAATTCTTTATCATTATCTTTTGTCGGATATGATTGATAAAATTGAGAAAATATAAGCATCAGAGTGAATAAATTCTTTATCAATGTCTTTTAACAGATACGTTAATAACACTGACCAAATCTAAGTATCATAGGGAATAATTTCTATACCCACTTCTTTTGTCGGATACATCAGATAAAATTCACAAAGTCTAACTACTAGAGTGAATAACTTTTTTGTCAACATACTTTGTCAGATATGCTTGATAAAATTGAGAAAATCAAAGTATCAGAGTAAATAAATTCTTTATCAATGTCTTTTGACAGTATGTTTGATAACACTGACATAATTTAAGTGCCAAATTGAACAGATTCTTTATTAACATTCTTTATCGATAACATTTGTCGGATACGTCGGATAACATTGACAAAATCTGTGTATTAGAATGAATAAATTCTTTATCATCATCCGCTGTTGGATATGTCATTATGTAAAAATTGTAAGAAAATAACAAACTCTTTCTTGAATTCACCTCTTGGATACACAATAAAGGAATTTCATTCAAGAAATTATGAAACAAATGTAATTTCCGTGCTTTGTTTACATGCAATAGATACCGAGAGTTCTATGACTCCTCCCCGCAATGAATTCTACGGGTTTTATGACTCCTCCCCACTTTGAATTCAGATAGTTTTAAGTCTTATCCCCCTAGCCATAACTCCATTCAACATTGAGCAATAAATATCTTTAAGCTTAACCCATATTTATTCTTTAGAATACTTCTATTCATTCATTAAACTTTGAAGAAATTGTAAGTAGGTAACAATCTCTTTCTTGAATTCACTTCTTGGATACACAATATGAAAATTTCATTCAAGAAATCATGACAAAATTGTAAGTAAGTAACAAACTCTTTCTTGAATTCACCTCTTGGATGCACAATATGATAATTTCATTCAAGAAATTATGACAAAGTTCTAAGTAAGTAACAAACTCTTTCTTGAATTCCCCGTTTGGATGCACAATACAGAAATTTCATTCAGGAAATTATGAAAAAAAATTGTAAACAAACTCTTTCTTGAATTCGCTTCCTGGACAGACAAAACAAAAATTTCACTCAAGAAATTATGAAAAAATTGTAAGTGACTAACAAACTCTTTTTTGTATTCTCCTCCTGGATACACATTACAGACATTTCATTCAAGAAATTATAAAAAAAATTGTAAGTAAGTAACAAACTCAAGTAAGTAACAAACTCTTCCTTGAATATACCTCTTGGATGCACAATACGAAAATTTCATTCAAGAAATAATGAAAAAAATTGCAAGTAAGTAACAAACTCTTTCTTGAATTCATCTCTTGGGTACACAATACGGGAATTTCATTCGAGAAATTATGAAAAAATTGTAAGTAATTAACAAACTCTTTATTGTTTTCATCTCTTGGATATACAGTACGGAAATTTCATTCAAGAAATTATGAAAAAATTGTAAGTAAGTAACAAACTCTTTCTTGATATCCTCTATTGGATGCACAATACAGATATTTCATTCAAAAAATTATGAAAAAATCGCAAATAAGTAACAAACTCTTTATCGTTTTCACCTCTTGGATATACAGTACGGAAATTTCAATCAAGAAATTATGAAAAAAATTGTAAATAAGTAACAAACTCTTTCTTGAAGTCACCTCTTGGATACACAATGCAAGAAATTTCATTCAAAAAATTATGAAAAAATTGTATGTAAGTAACAAATTCTTTCTTGAATTCACCTCCTGGATACACAATACAGACATTTCATTCAAGAAATTAAGACAAAATTCTAAGTAAGTAAAAAACTCTTTCTTGAATACGCGGTTTGGATAAACAATACAGAATATAATTAAGGAAACTATGAAAAAAATTGTAAACAAACTCTTTCAGGAATTCGCTTCCTGGACAGACAATACAGAAATTTCACTCAAGAAATTATGAAAAAATTGTAAGTAACTAGCAAACTCTTTTTTGAATTCTCCTCCTGGATACACAATACAGACATTTTATTCAAGAAATTATAAAAAAAATTGTAAGTAAGTAACAAACTCAAGTAAGTAAAAAACTCTTTCTTGAATACACCTCTTGGATACACAATACGGAAATTTCATTCAAGAAATTATGAAAAAATTGCAAGTAAGTAACAAAATGTTTCTTGAATTCTCCTCCTGGATACACAATACAGACATTTCATTCAAGAAATTATAAAAAAAATGCCAGTAAGTAACAAACTCTTTCTTGAATTCACCTCTTGGATACACAATACGGAAATTTCATTCAAGAAATTATGAAAAAATTGTAAGGAAAAAAGAAACAAACTCTTTCTTGAATTCACCTCATGGATAGACAATACAGACATTTCAAACAAGAAATTAATACAAAATTTTAAGTAAGTAACAAACTCTTTCTTGAATACGCGGTGTGGATAAACAATATAGAAATTTAATTCAGGAAACTATTGAAAAAATTGTAAACAAACTATTTCTTGAATTCGCTTCCTGGACAGACAATACAGCAATTTCACTCAAGAAATTATGAAAAAAATTGTAAGTAACTAGCAAACTCTTTTTTGAATTCTCCTCCTAGATACACAATACAGAAATTTCCTTCAAGAAATTATAAAAAATTGTAAGTAAGTAACAAACTCAAGTAAGTAACAAACTCTTTCTTGAATACACCTCTTGGATACACAATACGGAAATTTCATTCAAGAAATTATAAAAAAAAATTGTCAGTAAGTAACAAACTCTTTGGATACATCAGATAACATTCATAAAATCCGAGTTCTATTTATTTTGACTTTATGCATTATTACGTTGAATTTAGGTTAGACCGGTTAGAGATGGCAGCACACCCGCTCAGACACAAAGTCGTAGTGAAAGAGACATGCAAAAAAGTTGGATTAATTTAGGTTCACTTAGAGTGGCGCACCACTCTAAGTGAACCTAAATTAACCCAACTTTTTTGCATGTCTCTGTTTTGTATGTTGACTTAAAGTGGCGTTTTAGGATTAAGTTATCCTAAAAGACGTAGTTATCATATTTTTGACCTTGCTGAACAAAATGGCTATCTCAAAATTTTGATCGGGTGACTCTGGGAGAAAATGTGCGTGGGAGGGGGCTAGTTGCCCTCCATTTTTTTCGGTCACTTAAAAAGGGCACTAGAACTTTTAATTTCCGTTCCAATGAGCCCTCCCACGATATTCTAGGACCACTTGGTCGATACGATCACCCCTGGGAAAAAGAAAAAAAAACAAATAAACACGCATCCGTGATCTTTCTTCTGGCAAAAAATGCAAAATTCCACATTTATGTAGATAGGTGCTTGAAACCTCTACAGTAGGGTTCTCAATATGCTGAATAAGATGGTGTGATTTTTATTAAGGTTCTATAAATTTTAGGGGGTCTTTCCCCCTTTTTTCTAAAATCAGCCGAATTTTTTCAGGTGCGTAACTCTTGATGGATAAGACTAAACTTGATGAACCGTAAATATTTGAAATCAGCATTTAAATTTAATTCATTTGATGTATCTATTGGTATCGAAATTCCGTTTTTTAGAGTTTCGGTTACCATTGAGCCGGATAGCTCCTTACTTACAGTTCGTTACCACGAACCTTTTGATCTGATGTATCTAAAATTTTGTTAGTTACTTACAATTTTTTCATCATTTCTTGAATGAAATTTCTGTATTGTGCATCCATGAGATGAATTCAAGAAAGAGTTTGTTACTTATTTACTTACAATTTTTTTTATAATTTCTTGAATGAGATTTCCGTATTGTTTACCAAAGAGGTGAATTAAAGAAAGATTTTGTTGCTTACTTACATTTTGTTTTTATAATTTTTTGAATGAAATGTCTGTGTTGTGTACCCAGGAGGAGAATTCAAGAAAGGGTCTTGCAATTTTTTCATAATTTCTTGAATGAAATTTCCGTATTGTGTATCCAAGAGGCGTATTCAAGAAAGAGTTTGCTACTTACTTGGATTTGTTACTTACTTACAATTTCTTTTATAATTTCTTGAATGAATTGTCTGTATTGTGTATCCAGGAGGAGAATTCAACAAACAGTATGTTAGTTACTTACAATTTTTTCATAATTTCTTGAGTGAAATTGCTGTATTGTCTGTCCAGGAAGCGAATTCAAAAAAGAGTTTGTTTACAATTTTTTCATAATTTTCTGAATTAAATTTCTGTATTGTGCATCAAACGGCAAATTTAAGAAAGAGTTTTTTACATACTTAGAGTTTTGTCTTAATTTCTTGAATGAAATGTCTGTATTGTGTATCCAGGAGGGGAATTCAAGAAAGAATTTGTTACTTACTTACAATTTTTTCATAATTTCTTGAATGAAATTTATGCATTGTGTATCCAAGAGGTGACTTCAAGAAAGAGTTTGTTACTTACTTACAATTTTTTTCATTATTTCTTGAATGAAATTTCCGTATTGTCTATCCAAGAGGTGTATTCAAGAAAGAGTTTGTTACTTACTTGAGTTTGTTGCTTATTTACAATTTTTTTTATAATTTCTTGAATGAAATGTCTGTATTGTGTATCCAGGAGGAGAATTCAAGAAAGAGTTTGTTACTTACATTTTTTTCATAATTTCTTGAGTGAAATGGCTGTATTGTCTGTCCAGGAAGCGACTTCAAGAAAGAGTTTGTTTACAATTTTTCTCATAGTTTCCTGAATTAAATCTCTGTATTGTGCATCCAAACGGGGAATTCAAGAAAAAATTTGTTACTTACTTAGATTTTTGTCATAATTTATTGAATGAAATTATTGTATTGTGTATTCAAGAGGTAAATTCAAAAAAGAATTTGTTACTTACTTACAATTTTTCATGATTTCTTGAATGAAATTTCCATATTGTGTATCCAAGAGGTGAATTCAAGAAAGAGATTGTTACCTACTTACAATTTCTTCCAAGTTTAATGAATGAATAGAACTATTCTAAAGAATAAAGATGGGTTAAGCTTAAAGATAATTATTGCTTAAACATAATAAAAGATTTTTGAAAAAAACACATATTTACATAAAAATAGTACTTAAAGTTCACTGTTAAACATCCAGAAACGAGGATCCTATGACATAGAATAGTTTTTACCGTGTCATAAGCACTTATCGCGATCAGTTAGGTCCCTTGGTATCCACTGCGCGAAGAACCTAACCTCGTCTTCGGGACGGTGATAAGCCCCTTCAAATCTAGGACATTGAAATTCTTCTAAATTGAAAAGTGGAATTCTAGGGTCACACTTTTGAATTAAAACTTCATCTGTAGGTGCATTACATTCTTCGAGTTCCCTAGACAATAATAAAAATACACATTCAAATATAACACCACAAGATGATTTTTTCAAACCGATAAATCCTGTGTCGTACATTTGTATAATCTTGGGAGCTATTAATGTATCATACAAGTAGAGAAGTACTTCATCAAACTTTAATACCTTTGCTCGAGGTTGAATGGAGTTTTGGCTAGGGGAGTGAGTCCTAAAACCATCTGAATTCAAAGTGGGGAGGCGTCATAAAATCCTTAGAATTCAATACGGGGAGGAGTAGTAGAACTCTCGGTATCTATTGCATGCAAATGAAGCCTAGAAAATACAATTTTTTCATAATTTCTTGACTGAAATTTCTGTATTGTGTATCCAAGAGGCGAATTCAAGAAAGAGTTTGTTACTAACTTACAATTTTTTCATAATGACATATCCGACAACAGATGATGATAACTAATTTATTCATTCTAATACATAGATTTGGTCAATGTTATCCGACGTATCCGACAAATGTTATCAATAAAGAATGTTAATAAAGAATTTGTTCAATTTGGTACTTAAATTATGTTAGTGTGATCAAAAATTCTGTCAAAAGATATTGATAAAGAATTTATTTACTCCGATACTTATATTTTTTCAATTTTATCAAGCATATCTGACAAAGTATGTTGATAAAGAATTTATTCACTCTAGTAGTTAGATTTTGTGAATGTTATCTGATGTATCCGACAAAAGAAGGTATAGAATTTATTCCCTATGATACTTTGATTTGGTCAGTGTTATTAACGTATCTGTCAAAAGACATTGATAAAGAATTTATTCGCTCTGATGCTTAGATTTTCTCAATTTTATCAATCATATCTGACAAAAGACAACGATAAAGAATTTAGTTACTCTGATACTATCAAACGTATTTGTCAAATGATACTGATAAAGAATCTGTTTATTCTGATGCTTAGATTTTCTCAATTTTATCCGTTTTATCTGATAAAGATGCTGATAGAAAACATTTATTCATTCCGATACTTAGATTTTTGTCAATATTATCCCATGTATCTGACAATAGATGTTGATAAAGAATTTATTCACTATGATACTTAGATTTGGTCAGTATTATCAAACGTATCTGTCAAAAAACATTGATAAAGAATTTATTCACTCTGATACTCAGATTTTCTCAATTTTATCAATTATATCCGACAAAAGACAATGATAAAGAATTTATTCACTCTGACACTATCAAACGTATCTGTCAAATGATATTGATGAAGAATTTATTTATTCTGATGCTTAGATTTTCTCAATTTTATCTGTTGTATTCGATAAAGATGCTGATAGAAAAAATTTATTCACCCTGATACTTAGATTTTGTCAATGTTATCCCATGTATCTGACAATATTTGTTTATAGAGAATTTATTCATTCTTGTACATAGATTTTCTTTATGTTAATCGATCTATCCGACACATGATGTATTTAAGTTCCATTTCTTACATCTCCGATGTTTTAATAGACATTCTAAACGTTTGATATGCTAGCATACTCTAAAAATAGTGAACACATAACAATGTAATGCATAATGTATTTTTAATGAAATAATGCCATGTAGAATATCAATACAAAAAATATATTATAATACATTATTAATATCAATGATCAACTTTGGACATTTTGAATCTGGTTCATAAAATAGTTCACCATGTTCTCTCTTGATATTTTAGCTATTGTCTTCTCTTAGCTCGTAATCAGTAGAATAATCATTATTCAATTTTGAGTCATGCACAATTTTTACGGGTGTGTCACCGACTGGTTCAATATGCTTTTCATCCTTGGTATTATTTGGTTCATTGACTGCTTGATCAATGCTAGTAACGTTTGCTGGTACTTTTTTTCATCGATTCATCTTTATATTCCATAGTGATATTTTCTATCAATGCCCTTTTCATTTTTCCGGAAATTTCACTGTCTGTTACAACATTGGTTTTACACAGGTAACAGTTTTGGCACGTTGACAAGATACGGTTTATGACATTACTAGAAGAGTAGGCCATTCTTTTCCTCTTTGCTTTCATTTGAATGCTAATACCCGAAAGCTGACGATATGGTTTAACACTGGGTAACATATTACCGCAAGCACTACCAATGAGATGCCCCTCTTCATCAACTATTATTTTTATGTTGGCATTCTCTTTGAGTGCAATCATCTCCGGAGATCTCAATCTCGCATATCCACCATCATAAGAGTTGAATTTTTTTGGTGCTCCAAAGAAATTTAATTCCTTACTGTCATGACAATGCACACATACGTTTCCGATAGTGCTACCACTTGTACTTATTTCGTAGTTTAAAAACTTCTCCTTGTCAGCATTCAATGCTGCAATAACACTATCTTGTGGACGCACTTTCTTAAAATGCTTCATCTTCACTTTTTAGAGATATTAGTTATGTGTTTATCGTTCCACTGATTAAAAAATACTGATTTAATACATGCAATAAGCTAGGTAGTGTCAAAACCCATCATAGAGTACCATTGGGAAAGCCGCATCGTGTCTATGAGCAAGCATGGAGTACGATTGGTAGAGCCGCAAGCATATTTCATGTCATTTTAAGATACATAAAAAAAGTTGAATAATTTCAGGGCATAAAAAAAATTCAGTAAAAAAAATGGTCACTAAAAACATTATTTTTCTAATAGTAAAAGTCCCGACTAACATTTTTATATCATTCTCATTTTGAGTTTGGAAAATATAAAATGTGATTTTTTTTTGTATTTTAAGTATATTTCATGTCATTCTAACACCTGTGAAAAAGTTGAAAAAAAGTGCTACTACAAACAGTATTTTTCTAATAGTAAAAGTCACGACTAACATTTCTATATCATTCTCATTTTGAATTTGGAAAATATTAAATGTGATTTTTTTATGTTTTAAGTATGTTTCATGTCATTCTAATAGATGTAAAAAAATTGAAAAAATACAATGTTAAAAAAGAAATACAAAAAATAGGAATAGGGCCAAAAAGTTGGGGGGAAGGGGCCCCTTGGAGGTTGGGGGTATGGGAAGGCTTCTAAGATTGAGGTCCTTGGTGGTTAGGGTCAATGGTGCTTACGGTCCTTGATGGTTTATACTCATAATCACCTCACTACTTGACTTCCAAGGACTTCTAAGGATTGTTTTTTGAACTGAGAAAATAACTCGTCATCAGAGTTTTTATACTTTTCACAAAAAAACCACGCCTATCATATTGCTTAACAGACAGAATTTCGTAACCATCAAAATCGTTTAACCATACCAGGAAAAAAACCATCGGTGTATGAAAACAGCCATGACTTTATCAGAAACATGAAATTTTAATATAAAAATCATTGTATTGTGAACACCTCGAATTTTCATGGTATGCTGATTATAATTACAACATAAAAAACCAAAGATTTGACTTTTTAGGCGTGGTAATTTTTTATGATACATGTATAAAAAGTAATATGGATTTTTTTTTTACCTGTATTTGTAGCGATAAAAAGATTAATATTTAATAGCGAAAAAAAGCGATAAAAAAAAAAGCGATTGTAGCAATAAAAAGATTAATATTTGTAGCGATAGAAATTTCTCCGATAGCGCCGCTTATAGCGCTGGAGATTGTGTCAACTAGGCCAGCGCCGCTCTCAATTAATAAGAGAAAATTGAACATGTAGACATATAAATGTGGCCTCTTTTTTCTCGAGCTATCTGGAGATCAGATTCCTTTGGGAGCGTTTACCTTGGAGACATACGAACTAATTACCTATTATTAGACTAGACGCAGACATATAAAATGAAACAAAACAGATAAAAAAGCAATAGATTTATTGACTCACATATTTAGATGCATAGCAATAGGTCACTTTAAATGACAATAATGTTGACCGAGATGAAAGAGTTTAAGACTTCTATCTCAATGAACCTGCTTCAATTTTACGAATCCTCTCAAATCTGATTTACGAATCCTCTTAAAACGCCCATCTACCCCACTACCAAACGCAGTTCTTTCGTCCTGAGCTGTAAGGACTGGCTTGCCATTGGCTCATGTGGCCCAAGGACGCGAATCCTCGTCCAATAATTTCTTTAAGATATTTCAGATGATTCAGGCGTTCACACGGTTTTTTGCCATTTAAACTTCCTTAGAAATATCGTACGTAGCATTTTTTTGCTATTAATTATCTTAGCGAAGTTCGAACGACTAGGGTCGTTGTTTGACTGAAGCTAGAATGCAATTTCTATTTTTGCTGATTAAAAATTTAGACTCTTGGAAGCGGTATTTGAACTCAATTAAGGGACGTTTAATGTCTGCCCGAATTATTTTTAGAATGACAGAATCTTGTATTTTAAATACATCGCATTTTACTCATGGTACAAATCACCCTTCCCATCAATTAATGACGTCCCGTCATTAGTAACTGCTCATTAGGAGTGCTAAAAATTTTCTCTATTATTTTTCTTATTTTATTCTACATCACTATCTAAAATTCATCTACCGGACTAAGATTATTCATGGTTCTAGGTTTGCTACTATACTAAGAATATTTTTTTTTTCGATTTTTTACAAGGCTTTTTTTTTATTTTGCTGTCCCTATGACGTACTACATTCTATCTACACTACGTTAAATGAATAACATGATAATATTACACCTAATTCTACTTGTGGTACATACTTGAATGATTTATAACATACAATATTGGGTTCATCATATTCACTGGTAACATTAAAACACTTTCACTATTGGTATTTTTGAATTGTCAAATTTATTAGGAAGTAACATATGTAGATTCACATCTATTCATCACCTTCGAGTCCTTAGTGCACTACACCCTTCTGTTGTAAATTATTGTCCTTCACTCTTTTTGTCTTGGCAAAAATTTTGAAGCATTTACGTTATGGTTTCTTCATGGAACAGTTCCACCCTGGTTGTCTTTACGCGAAGTTTTCTCTAATATTCAATTGGGAAATGATGCTTCCCACTTTAGGTGTTGGCGTCTTTCTTCTCAGCATATGATTGTTTAGGATATCTTGAGGCACATAGAGAATGTATTCTCGCGTTAAAATTGTTCATTTGTGCCTTTTATAAAATTGTTAGCTCACGGCTTGCGCCGATTAGCCTTTGCGGTGATTCCTCGGTTAATCACGGGGTAATTGAAGTTTGGATTTGAAACGGGTTTTCGTCATACTATAGTGACTCTTTTAACATATTGTCTTTAACTTGAACTTCAAACATTTTCAAATATCGTTCAACTTCAAATGTCATTAAATATTATCCATCTTGTATTAATCGATGGGGTTCTTAGAATTAAACTTCAAATTGTGTCTAACTTCAGTTTCAAATATCTTCATATGTCTTTAAATTTCGTTTAACTTCAAATGTCGTTAAATATCGTTTATCTTGTATTGATCAATGGGGTTCTCAGAATTAAACTTCAAATTGTCTCTAACTTCAGCTTCAAATATCTTCAAAAGTCTTTATGTATCATTTAACTTCAAATATCATTAAATATCGTTTATCTTGTATTGATCGATGGGGTTCTCAGCATTTATGTGATTACATAGTTTGTTAAAGCACTTGATACTGAGGCTCAAATATAGTGTTACCTGATACGTAATATGGTTCATGGTCGAAGAAACAACGATCAAAGGTAACTGTTGTTTTCGTAGACGAAGCTGGGATGAAAATTGCCTGGAGTCTATGGTGAGTACTCTTCGTTGGTTGAGATATGATGAAAATAGATGCTACTGGGTTGTATCTGTACTGGGCAGCTCATTGTAATGCTCAATAACCAAAGCGGACGTTTACTTCCTGTAATAAAAATAACGAGGCAGAATCAGACGTTCTTTAAAGTAAATACTCATAGTAAAAATAAGTCACGTATTGTTTGGGTATATTAATTTCTACGCTATGAGAAAGAATTAAATAAAAACACTAATATTAGTACTCCTAACGAAAATCTAAAACAGAGATGTCTTCAAATTTGTTTTGAGAACGGAAATATCGATATTAAATAAACATAATTTACCCTAAATTATTAAGTTTGAGGTCTAATTTTACAACATATTTCATGCCTGCATTGTTCACGCACGTCCGTGCTGTTTAAGAAACGCATGTTGTAGCATCATAGCCACAGGGTTTTACGTAAACGATACTACAATGAGGGAACAAGACATAACAAGGACGAGTGGAGACCTCTATACCCACTCGTTTTTTAATGCCTTCCCTATTTCTTGGCTTAGACGTTCTCAAGAGGTGTCGGGTTTAACCTCAGCTGAAATGCAGAGGTGTTCTTCTTTGTTTCCCCGTGTTCTTCTCTTGGATTTTCCGTAATTACAAGTCAACATTGGTGCCTCATGTTTGCCTTTCGAATAAGGTCATTAGATGCAGGATTCCAAGCTTGCCCGCGCAGATTCAAGTTGATGCTTGGCAAAGAATATAAGCGTAATGAAGAACTGACATCAATATCTTTTTAGAAGGCTATTGTTTGAGCAAACCCTTCAGCACTAAATAAATAAATATGATATTAAAGTCTTGATATGATATTAGAATCCATTAAGCGAGAAACACCTTCACATTAATGGGGAATTCCTTGTGGGTTTTACTTAGTCGCCATTGGACATACACAGGGTTTAAATCCATGTATCTTAGCTGATCAAATGGTTTTAAAATTTTACATATTATTATTGAGATATAATTCCACATCAGCCGTGAAATTCTACATATAAACGTACCAATAGCCAACTATAGGTACATATATTTCTCGAGTAAGAAACACATGAATAAGCAAGCGTGCAGCACGTAATTACACTGGTATCCTATTTTATGTGTAGGCCTAAAACAATTATAATCTGCACTAGGACAAAATATTTCATATATTTAGACGCTTCTGTACTGATAATATCTTGTTTTGGATACTATCCATCTTAGTTAGGGCATGGGTCGATTTTTTTTTTTATAGAAAATTCCAGGGGACCTGAGTCAGCATAGGTAAGATATAACGTGACTGACTTGCGAAAATATGTCACAAAAATTAGAGCACAAGATATGTCATAGATAAACCAATGAAATTGAAGAACATTTTGTTACCGAACTATAGAACAGTGATCTCTCTGTTATTGTATACGTCATAGATATAAACTAATGAAATTAAATTTTTCGTCAAGGAGCTAAATACATTAATGTCTCTGTTTCTCTTTGGAAGTAATGTTTAACACAGAGCTGTAGGACAGCATACGTCATAGATATAATATAATGAAATTAAAAAGCTTTTCTTTTTTTTCGCCTCGGAGCGATAAGAAAGTAAACTCTCTGTTTCTCTTTCAAAGCATTCTGATCCAAAAAACGAAAACTTAACTAGCTCACTGAAGTTTCTATTAAACCTTTAAGTATTGCTTTGATTGGCCCTGATTGACATAAAAATACTAATTTCTTACACTTTAAAGACTGAAAAATATCCCTTCCTACGGTCGTTTACACATAAAAAAAACAACAAAAAAATAATAATGTACCTTGAGTTTCTCCCCGGGCTTCCCACAAGACGTGGTTCAACGCCACTTGTCGTTCTCAGTCGACCACGAGCTTCCTACCTTTGGTTATTTTCTGTTCCAACCTTTCTATTATCCTTTGAAAGGTCATAGAAATAACAATAACAAAAATAAGACATCTAAAACTTAATCAATTCCTTAGTAACATAGACTAATTTAGTCTAAGGTGCGCTAAGTATAGCAATCAAGGATGCTTGTTGTAACAAAACATTGAACGTAGATTTAATTAAACTGAAGTAATAAGGTATGTCTTATGTCTAGCTACAAAAATAAAACCTACATATGCTCATCCTCTCTCGCTCTTAAATAAATAGAACAACATAAAAAGAAAATTGACATTTTCAAATAAGCAGTTTTTAAGAACAATAGACAGACTTTTGACGACCTTTCTCAATTTTGTTGAATAGTATCTGTTTATAAAAAAGCAATAAGTTAAGTCTGATATTTGCCATCATTACAAATAACCCATAAAATTAATAAGCGCAAATAACGCGGATATTTATCCACTAGGGGACCTAACGTGTGCGAGGGGGAGTCGACCCTAGCGATACAAATGACACTCGACCCAAAAAAATACCTTCATGTATTTCTATTTATTCTTTGTAAACAAGCATGAACACTGGCTTGTGTTACATCTACTTGGCTCTAAAGCAGCCATGGTTTAAAATTCAAATTTTCTTGTTCACTCATTTTACGGAGCTACTTCAGAATTTTATTTTTTTCTACCACCATTATTCACGCGAAGGTCATATGTGTAGGTCATTTGTGGGCTTACATTCCTTGTAAACAAGCATGAACAGTGGCTTGTTTTACATCTACATGGCTCTAAAGCATCCATGATTTAAAAATAAATTTTTCTTGTTCACTCATTTTGCGGAGCTAATTCAGAATTTGAATTTTTTCTATCACCATGCCTCCATTTTCTGTGATCAACGGTCTCCATCGCCGAATTTCTTGCCTTATGCAGAGTTCCAGTCACAGCTGGGTAACAACCCCCTTCTTTTTTTTTGCTTCCTTCGGCGACTTTTGCTAAGATTCCTAGGATGTGGGCTTATGCCGCTGCCGCCAATGTTCGTAGTGCTAACTACCGCTGGCACCACTTATTGGGGTGTATGTGCAGGGTCACCACTTTTAAAGGCAAAAATGAGTAGAAAGGGGGTACCAGCGCGATCCCTCACCCCTGCTGCCATCTACAATTTAGTTTAACTCTGTCAGTACACCAAATAAGGACATGGAATCCCTAGGGAGAACACGTGGTTAATGGGGTCAATGACCTAAATTTCCAAAGGTCGATGGGAGATGGAACACCTGTGCTGTCAGTCATTAATCAAATTGTTTCCGAGGAAGTTAATTAATGTCTGACAGATGACGTCAAGTTAATTAATGTCTTTGGAGTACGACCAGAATTGTTTCCGGGGCAAAGTTTAGATCACACGTGACAGATGATGTCATGGTTGATTGATTTGACACAAAGGGGAATTAATTTGTTGTTTCTAAGGGGAATTATTGATTCACGAAAGGGGAATTAATTTGTTGTTTCCAAAGAGAATTATTGATTCAAAAAAGATGACTTAATTTTTTGTTGCTAAGGGGAAAGTGGGAAAGAGATATATTGGTTGCGTAATTGGAGGGAGAGAATCCCCAAGAAATTGATTACATAATCAGTAGAAACCTATAAGGAGCTAATGACGGGACTCCATTTATGTGCATAGAATGACGTAATCAACTAGGACAAATGGATTTCTGAGAAATTGATTACATAATCGGTAGAACCCTATCAGAAGGTTCTGACGGGAACAAGTTCCTTTCTTAATGTCCCACCTAAACCCATTTTTCAACTTTAAGTACTTATCTTTTTCACCCACAACTATACTTTACAGATTTTTGGTTACCTCAACACCAAGAAATACTTTTCAAAGACCATTTCAGAGCAACTTTTTTTCTTAATGTCCCTTCTAAACCCATTTTCCAATTTGAAGTACTTATCTTTTTCACCCACAACTTTTAATTACAGCTTTTTTGGATACCTCAACTACTGGAAACATTTTTCTAAAACCATGTAACATCAACTTTTTTTCTTATTGTACCTATTAAGCCAATTTTACCACTTGAAATACTTATCTAATTAACCCACCTGTATACTGTACAGCTTTTTTGATACCTCAACGCCAAGAAATACTTTTCAAAGACCATTTCAGAGCAACTTTTTTTCTTAATTGCCCTCCTAAACCCATTTTCCAACTTGAAGTACTTATCTTTTTCATTCACAACTATACTTTACAACTTTTTGGATACCTCAACACCAAGAAATAATTTTCAAAGACCATTTCAGAGCAAGTTACTTTCTTAATGTCCGTCCTAAACCCATTTTCCAACTTGAAGTACTTATCTTTTTCATCCACAACTATACTTTACAGCTTTTTGAATACCTCAACCCCAAAGAAATAATTTTCAAAGACCATTTCAGAGCAAGTTACTTTCTTAATTTCCCTTCTAAACCCATTTTACAAGTTGAAGTACTTATCTTTTTCATCCACAACTATACTTTACAGCTTTTTGGATACCTCAACACCAAAGAAATACTTTTCAAAGACCATTCCAGAGCAAGTTACTTTCTTAATGTCCCTCCTAAACCCATTTTCCAACTTGAAGTACTTACCTTTTTCTCCCACAACTATACTTTACAGCTTTTTGGATACCTCAAAACCAAGAAATACTTTTCAAAGACCATTTCAGAGCAAGTTACTTTCTTAATGTCCCTTCTAAACCTGTTTTACAAGTTGAAGTACTTATCTTCTTCACCCACAGCTATACTTTACAGCTTTTTGGATACCTCAACACCAATAAATACTTTTCAAAGACCATTTCAGAGCAAGTTACTTTCTTAATGTCCCTCCTAAGCCCATTTTCCAACTTGAAGTACTTATCTTTTTCACCCAAAACTATACTTTACAGCTTTTTGGTTACCTCATCACCAAGAAATACTTTTCAAAGACCATTTCAGAGCAAGTTACTTTCTTAATATCACTTCTAAACCCATTTTCCAATTTGAAGTACTTATCTTTTTCACCCACAACTATACTTTACAGCTTTTTGGTTACCTCAACACCAAGAAATACTTTTCAAAGACCACTTCAGAGCAAGTTACTTTCTTAATGTCTCTTCTAAACCCATTTTCCAACTTGAAGTACTTATCTTTTTCACCCACAACTATACTTTACAGCTTTTTGTTACCTCAACACCAAGAAATACTTTTCAAAGACCATGTCAGAGCAAGTTACTTTCTTTATGTCCCTCCTAAACCCATTTTCCAACTTGAAGTACTTATCTTTTTCACCCACAACTATACTTTACAGCTTTTTGGATACCTCTACGCCAAGAAATACTTTTCAAAGACGATTTCAGAGCAAGTTTTTTTCTTAATTTCCCTCCTAAACCCATTTTCCAACTTGAAGTACTTATCTTTTTCATTCACAACTATACTTTACAGCTTTTTGGTTACCTCAACACCAAGAAATACTTTTCAAAGACCATTTCAGAGCAAGTTACTTTCTTAATGTCCCTACTAAACCCATTTTCCAACTTGAAGTACTTATCTTTTTCATCCACAACTATACTTTACAGCTTTTTGGATACCTTAACACCCAAGAAATACTTTTCAAAGACCATTTCAGAGCAAGGTACTTTCTTAATGTCCCTTCTAAACCTATTTTCCACCTTGAAGAACTTATCTTTTTCACCCACAACTATACTTTACAGCTTTTTGGATACCTCAACACCAAAGAAATACTTTTCAAAGACCATTTCAGAGCAAGTTACTTTCTTAATGTCCCTCCTAAACCCATTTTCCAACTTGAAGTACTTATCTTTTTCACCCACAACTATACTTTACAGCATTTTGGATACCTTAATACCAATAAATGCTTTTCAAAGGAGATTTCAGTGATAGTTACTTTCTTAAGATCTTTCCTAAACCCTTGTTTCAACTGGAAATTATTACGTATTTCATCCAACAATATACATTTTTGCAATATGGAAACCAATAAACCAAGAAATAATTTTCAATTACCATTACATTTCACGTACCAAAATTCATGTCACTCCTAAACCTTTTTTACAAGTTGAAGTACTTATCTTTTTCACCCACAACTATACTTTACAGCTTTTTTGATACCTCAACACCAAGAAATACTTTTCAAAGACCATTTCAGAGCAAGTTACTTTCTTATTGTCACTCATAAACCATTTGTTCAAATTGAACTACTTATCTTATTCACCCACAACTATGCTTTACAGCTTTTTGGATACCTCAACAACAAGAAATACTATTCAAAGACTATTTCAGAGCTAGTTACTTTCTTAATGTCCCTTATAAATCTTTAGTTCAACTTGAAGTACTTATCTTTTTCATCCACAACTATACTTTTCAGCTTTTTGGATAAATCAAAACCAAGAAATTCTATTCAATGACAACTTCAGAGAAAGATCATTTCTTAATGTCACTAATAAAACAATTTCCCAACTTTAATTAATTATCTTTTTCACCCAAAACTATACTATACAGCTTTTTGGTTACCTCAACATCAAGAAATGCGTTTCAAAGACCATTTCAGAGCAATTTACTTTCTTAATGTCCCTTCTAAACCAATTTTCCAACTTGAAATACTTATCTTTTTTCATCCACAACGATACTTTAAAGCTTTTTGGATGCCTCAACACTAAGAAATACTTTTCAAAGACCATTTCAGAGCAAGTTACTTTCCTAATATCCCTCTTATACCCATTTTTCCAACTTGAAGTACTTATCTATTTCACCCACAACTCTACTTTACTGCTTTTTGGATACCTCAACACAAAGAAATACTTTTCAAATACCATTTCAGTGCAACTTTTTTTCTTAATGTCCCACCTAAAACCATTTTACAACTTGAATTACTTATATTTTTAACCCACAACTATACTTTACAGCTTTTTGGATACCTCAACACCAAGAAATACTTTTCAAAGACCATTTCAGAGCAACTTTTTTTCTTAATGTCCCTCCTAAACCCATTTTTCAACTTGAAGTACTTATCTTTTTCACGTACAACCATACTTTACACCATTTTGGATACCTCAACACCAAGAAATACTTTTCAAAGACCATTTCAGAGCAAATTACTTTCTTAATGTCCCTCCTAAACCCATTTTCCAACTTGAAGTACTTACCTTTTTCATCCACAACTATACTTTACAGCTTTATGGATACCTCAACACCAAAGAAATACTTTTCAAAGACCATTTCAGAGCAAGTTACTTTCTTAATGTCCCTTCTAAACCCATTTTACATGTTGAAGTACTTATCTTTTTCATCTACAACTATACTTTACAGTTTTTTGGATACCTCAACACCAAAGAAATACTTTTCAAAGACCATTCCAGAACAAGTTACTTTCTTAATGTCCCTTCTAAACCCAATTTCCAGCGAGATGTGATTTACATCGTAATCCTCATCTAGTCAGATCAGCACTACGGATACCTCAACACCAGAAAATACATTTCTTAGGCACTTACAGTGCAAGTTACTTTCTTAGTAACACCTCTAAACTCATATACAAACATGAGATACTTATCTTTTTCACCCACAATAGTAAATTAATACCTTTTGGATGACTCCAAGCCAAAGCATACAATGAAAAGACACTTACTGTTACAGTTCATATATTAATGTCCATCCTAATCCCATTTTACAAGTTGAAGTACTTATCTTTTTCACCCACAACTATACTTTACAGCTTTTTGGATTCCTCAACACCAAGAAATACTTTTCAAAGACCATTTCAGAGCAAGTTTTTTCTTAATGTCCCTCCTAAACCCATTTTCCAACTTGAAGTACTTATCTTTTTCACCCACAACTATACTTTACACCTTTTTGGATACCTCAAAACCAAGAAATACTTTTCAAACACAATTTCAGAGCAACTTACTTTCTTAATGTCTCTCCTAAACCCATTTTTCCAAATTGGAGTACCTACATTTTTCACCCACAACTATAAATTACATCTGTTTGGAGAACTCAACACCAAGAAATACTTTTCAAAGACCATTTCAGAGCAAGTTACTTTCTTAATGTCCCTTCTAAACCCATTTTACAAGTTGAAGTACTTATCTTTTTCATCCACAACTATACTTTACAGCTTTTTGGATACCTCAACACCAAAGAAATACTTTTCAAAGACCATTCCAGAGCAAGTTACTTTCTTAATGTCCCTCCTAACCCCAATTTCGCACTTGAAGTAATTATCTTTTTAGCACACAATTATATTTTACATCTTTTCGATTAATTCAACCCCAAAAAATACTTTTCAAAGACCCTTTCAGTCCAAGTTACGTTCCAAATATCCCCTCTAAACCCATTTTCCAAATTGAAGAACTTATCTTGTTCAACCACAATTATACTTTACAGCTTTTTGGATACCTCAACACCAAGAAATACTTTTCAAAGACCATTTCAGAGCAAGTTAATTTCTTAATGTCCCTTCTAAACTCATTTTCCAACTTGAAGTACTTATCTTTTTTCACTCACAACACTACTCTACATCTCTATGGTTACCTGTTCAACAAGTAAAACCTCTCATTGACCTATTTACACCAAGCTACTTTTACCAGAATCCTCCTCAGCCCCGATTCCCAGTTGACGTCCATCTGTTTTAATCCCACACCTCACCTTACCAGCTTATAGGATACCTCAACACCAAGAAATCCTTTTCAAAGACCATTTCAGAGCAAGTTACTTTCTTAATATCCTTACTAAACCAATTTTACAAGTTTAAGGACTTATATTTTTCACCCACAACTATACTTTACAGCTTTTTGGATACCTCAACACCAAGAAATACTTTTCAAAGACCATTTCAGAGCAAGTTACTTTTTTAATGTCCCTCCGAAACCCATTTTCCAACTTGAAGTACTTATCTTTTTCATCCACAACTATACTTTACAGCTTTTTGGTTACCTCAACACCAAGAAATACTTTTCAAAGACCATTTCAGAGCAAGTTACTTTCTGAATGTCCCTCCTAAACCCATTTTCCAACTTGAAGTAATTATCTTTTTCATTCACAGATTTACATTAGAGATTTTTTGTTAACTCAACAAAAATAAATACATTTCAAATAAAATATAATATATATTTTAAATCTTAATTTCAACCCTACAACAAATATCTACAAATAATTAATTTTCTTTTTCACAAAAAAAAATACTGTTCTGATTTTTTGTAAACTAAACACAAAGAAATACTTTTCATAGAACATTTCATAGCAAGTTACTTTCTTAATGTCCCTTCTAAACCCATTTTCCAACTTGAAGTACTTATCTTTTTCACCCACAACTATACTTTACAGCTTTTTGGATGCCTCAACACCAAGAAATACTTTTCAACGACCATTTCAGAGCAAGTTGCTTTCTTAATGTCCCTCCTAAACCTATTTTCCAACTTGAAGTACTTATCTTTTTCACCCAAAAATATACTTTACAGCATTTTGTATAACTCAAAACATAGAAATACTTGTCAAAGACAATGTCAGAGTAACTTGTTTTCTTAATTTTCCTCCTAAACCCATTTACAGACTTAAAGGACTTTTATTTTTCCACCAACACGAGCCTTTAAAGCATTTTTTATAAATCAACGCAAAGAAAAACTATTCAAATACTAATTAAGAGCAACTTTTTTTCTTAATGTCCCTCCTAAACCCATTTTTCAACTTGAAGTACTTATCTTTTTCACTTATCTTTTACAACTATACTTCACAGCTTTTTGGATACCTCCACACCAAGAAATACTTTTCAAAGACCATTTCAGAGCAAGTTACTTTCTTAATGTCCCTCCTAAACCCATTTCCAACTTGAAGTACTTATCTTTTTCATCCACAACTATACTTTACAGCTTTTTGGATACCTCAACACCAAGAAATACTTTTCAAAGACCATTTCATAGCGTTACATTCTTAATGTCCATTCTAAACCTATTTTACAAGTTGAAGTACTTACCTTTTTCACCCACAACTATACTTTGCAGCATTTTGGATACCTCAACACCAAGAAACACTTTTCAAAGACCATTTCAGAGCAAGTTACTTTCTTAATGTCCCTCCTAAACCCATTTTCCAACTTGAAGTACTTATCTTGTTCACCCACAACTATACTTTACAGCTTTTTGGTTACCTCAACACCAAGAAATCCTTTTCAAAGACGATTTCAGAGCAAGTTACTTTCTTAATGTCCTTCCTAAACCCATTGTTCAACTTTAAGGATTTAAAATTTTCACCCATATCTACACTTTACAGCTTTTTGGATACCCCAACACCAATAAATACTTTTTAAAGACCATTTCAGAGCACGTTACTTTTTAATGTCCCTCCCAAACCCATTTTCCAACTTGAAGTACTTATCTTTTTCAACAACAACTATAATTTACAGCTTTTTGGTTACCTCAACACCAAGAAATACTTTTCAAAGACCATTTCAGAGCAAGTTACTTTCTTAATGTCCCTCCTAAACCGACAACTATACTTTACAGCTTTTTGGTTACCTCAACACAAAGAAATACTTTTCAAAGACCATTTCAGAGCAAGTTACTTTCTTAATGTCCCTTCTAAACCCATTTTACAAGTTGAAGTACTTATCATTTTCACCCACAACTATACTTTACAGCTTTTTGGATACCTCAACACCAAGAAATACTTTTCAAAGACCATTTCAGAGCAAGTTACTTTTTTAATGTCCCTCCTAAACCCATTCTCCAACTTGAAGTACTTATCTTTTTCATTCAAAACTATACTTTACAGCTTTTTGGTTACCTCAACACCAAGAAATACTTTAGACCATTTAAGAGCAAGTTACTTTCTTAATGTCCCTACTAGATCCATTTTCCAACTTTAAGTTCCTATCATTTTCATCCACAACTATACTTTACAGCTTTTTTGATACCTCAACACAAAGAAATACTTTTCAAAGTCAATTTCAGAGAAAGTTACTTTCTTAAAGTAACTCCTAATCCCATTTTCCAACTAGAAGGACTTATATTTTAAACCCACCGATCTAGTTAACAGCTTGTTGGTTAGCTCAACGCCAAGAAATACTTTTCAAAGACCATTTCAGAGAAACTTTTTTACTTAATGTCCCTCCTAAACCCATTTTCCAACTTGAAGTACTTATCTTTTTCACCCACAACTATACTTTACAGCTTTTTGGCTACCTCAACACCAAGAAATACTTTTCAAAGACCATTTCAGAGCAAGTTACTTTCTTAATGTCCCTACTAAACCCATTTTACAACTTGAATTACTTATCTTTTTCACCCACAACTATACTTTACATCTTTTTGGATACCTCAACACCAAAAAATAATTTTCAAAAACCAATTCAGAGCAAGTTACTTTCTTAATGTCCCACCTAAACCCATTTTCCAACTTGAAGTACTTATCTTTTTCACCTACAACTATACTTTACAGCTTTTTGGTTACCTCAACACCAAGAAATACTTTTCAAAGACCATTTCAGAACAAGTTCTTTTCTTAGTGACCCCCCTAAACCCATTTTTCAACTTGAAGTACTTATCTTTTTCATCCACAACTATACTTTACAGCTTTTTGGATACCTAAACACCAAGGAATACTTTTCAAAGACCATTTCAGAGAAAGGTACTTCCTTAGTTTCCCTTATAAACCTAATTTCTACCATGAAGTAAATATCATCTTCATTCAACAATATTCAAGACAGATGTGTTTTAATCTAACAACCAAGACAATCATTTCAAAGTGCAGTTCAGAGCAAGATACTTTTTTTATGTTTCTCCTGAGCTTATTTTTCAGCATCGAGTGCAGATCTTTTTTCACACACCACAATCCAACGAAGCTTGTTGTTTAAATAAAAACCAAGAAATTCTTTTCAAAGACCATTTCGGAGCAAGTTACTTTCTTAATATCCCTCCTAAACCCTTTTTCAACTTGAAGTACTTATCTTTTTCACCCACAACTATACTTTACAGCTTTTGGATACCTCAACACCAGAAATACTTTTCAAAGACCATTTCAGAGCCAGTCACTTTATTTATGTTCCTTCTACAACTAATTTTAAACTTGAAGTGCTTATCTTTTTCACCCACAACTATACTTTACAGCTTTTTGGATACCTCAACACCAAGAAATACTTTTCAAAGACCATTTCAGAGCAAGTTACTTTCTTAATGTCCCTCCTAAACCCATTTTCCAACTTGAAGTACTTATCGTTTTCATTCACAACTAGACCTTACAGCTTTTAGGATACTTCAACACCAAGAAATACTTTTCAAAAACCATTTCAGAGCAAGTTACTTTCTTAATGTTCCTCCTAAACCCATTTTCCAACTTGAAGTACTTATCTTTTTCACCCACAACTATACTTTACAGCTTTTTTGTTACCTCAACACCATGAAATACTTTTCCCGGAAGAAGAAAAGGCCCAAGACATAAAAACTTTAAAGTTCACTTCTAAATTTTTCCGTAGAAGATAGGAAAAGTTATACCATGATTGTGATTATTTTCTATGAAGATAAAAAGTTTCACTTTAATTCTAAATTTTCTTAAATTCAGTTCCAACCTTTCTCAAAGAGATGAAAAAATTTAATGTTCTGTTCCAAATATTTCCCCGGAAGAAGAAAAGTTCAACTTCGATTCTGAATTTTCTTAATGAAAATGAAATAAGTTATTGATTAATTCTATTTTCTCAAAATATTATAAAATTTTCCACTTCAATTCAGATTTTCTCAAAGAGATGAAAAAATTTAAAATATTGTTCCAAATTTTTCTTAGAAGATAGAAAAGTTCAAGTTCTAATCTGAATTTTACCAAAGAACATAATTCAATTCTAATTTTTCCAGAGAAAATAAAAAGCTTCCACTTCAGTTTTAAGTTCACCAAGACATAAAAAATTTAAAGTTCAGTTCTAAATTTTTACATAGAAGATAGGAAAAGTTATACTATGATTATGATTATTTACCATGAAGATAAAAAGTTTCACTTTAATTCTAAATTTCCTTAAATTCAGTTCCAACCTTTCTCAAAGAGATGAAAAAAATTAAAGTTCTGTTCCAAATTTTTTTTAGAAGATGGAAAAGTTCAAGTTTTCTTCTGAATTTTACCAAAGAACACAATTCAATTCTAATTTCACCAGAGAAAATAAAAAGCTTCCACTTCAGCTTTAAGTTCACCAAGACATAAAAAATTTAAAGTTCAGTTCTAAATTTTTCCGTAGAAGATAGGAAAAGCTATACCATGATTGTGATTATTTTCTATGAAGATAAAAAAATTCACTTTAATTATAAATTTTCTTAAATTCAATTCCGGCTTTTCTCAAAGAGATGAAAAAATTTAAAGTTCTGTTCCAAATATTTTCCCGGAAGAAGAAAAGTTCAACTTCGATTCTGAATTTTCTTAATGAAAATGAAATAAGTTATTGATCAATTCTATTTTCATAAAATAATAAAAATTTTCCACTTCAATTCAGATGTTTCGCACAGACATGACAAAATTTTTAATATTGTTTTAAATTTTTCATAAAACATAGAAAAATGTATACTTTTATTGTGATTATTCGTCATGAAGAAGTGGAGCTCAACTTTTTTTCTAAGTTTTCTGGAAGAGGTGCAAAATTTACAAGATCTCTTCTGAATTTTCTTAGAGAGGAGAAAAAAAGTTAGCTCAATTCTGAAATTTACCAATGAAAATGAAAAAGCTTCCATTTCAGTTCATAATTTCTCAAAGCCATAAAAATTTAAAGTTCAATTCTAAATTTTTCCATAGAAGATAGGAATGGCTATACTATGATTGTGATTATTTACCATGAACATAAAAAGTTTCACTCTATTTCTAATTTTTCTTAAATTCAGTTCATTCATCTAAGCACCAAAAACAATAGGTTAGGTTAGGTTAGGTATAAATAAATATTAATAAATAATAAGAAACATTTCTCCATGTTTAAGTTAGGCTAGGTTAGGTTAACTTATCATGAGCTCTCATGATAAGCTAACCTAACCTAACTTAAACATGGTAAAAAGATTAAATTAGGTTTGGTTAGATTAAGTTAGGTCAGGTTAAGTTAGGTTAGGTTAGGTTAGCCTACGTACGCGCGCGTACGTAGGCTAACCTATCCTAACTATTAACCTAACCTAACCTGACCTAACTTAATCTAACCTAACGTAACCTATTTGAGTCTTTTTAACATGTTTAAGTTAGGTTAGGTTTGCTTATAATGAGCGCTCATGATAAGTTAACCTAACCTAGCCTAACATAAACATGGAGAAATGTTTCTTATTATTTATTAATATTTATTTATACCTAACCTAACCTATTGTTTTTGGTGCTTAGATGAATGAACTGAATTTAAGAAAAATTAGAAATAAAGTGAAACTTTTTATCTTCATGGTAAATAATCACAATCATAGTATAGCTATTCCTATCTTCTATGGAAAAATTTTGAACTGAACTTTATATTTTTTATGTCTTTGAGAAATTATGAACTGAAATGGAAGCTTTTCATTTTCATTGGTAAATTTCAGAAATGAGTTAACTTTTTTCTCCTCTTTAAGAAAATTCAGAAGAGAACTTGTACATTTTACACTTCTTCGAGAAAACTTAGAATTAAAGTGGAGCTCCATATCTTCATGAAGAATATTCACAATAAAAGTATAACTTTTTCTATCTTATATGAAAAATTTGGAATGATATTTTAAATTTTGTCATCTCTGTGAGAAAAATCTGAATTGAAGTGGAAAATTTTATATTATTTTAATGAAAATAGAATTGATCAATAACTTATTTCATTTTCATTAAGAAAATTCAGAATCGAAGTTGAACTTTTCTTCTTCCGGGAAAATATTTGAAACAGAACTAAATTTTTTCATCTCTTTGAGAAAAGCCGGAATTGAATTTAAGAAAATTTATAATTAAAGTGAAACTTTTTATCTTCATTGAAAATAATCACAATCATGGTATAGCTTTTCCTATCTTCTACGGAAAAATTTAGAACTGAGCTTTAAATTTTTTATGTCTTAGTGAACTTAAAGCTGAAGTGGAAGCTTTTTATTTTCTCTGGTGAAATTAGAATTGAATTGTGTTCTTTGGTAAAATTCAGAAGAGAACTTGAACTTTTCTATCTTCTAAGGAAAATTTGGAACAGAACTTTAAATTTTTTCATCTCTATGTGAAAAGTTGGAACTGAATTTAAGAAAATTTAGAATTAAAGTGAAACTTTTTATCTTCATGGAAAATAATCATAATCATAGTATAACTTTTCCTATCTTCTATGTAAAAATTTAGAACTGAACTTTAAATTTTTTATGTCTTGGTGAACTTAAAACTGAAGTGGAAGCTTTTTATTTTCTCTGGAGAAATTAGAATTGAATTATGTTCTTTGGTAAAATTCAGATTAGAACTTGAACTTTTCTATCTTCTAAGAAAAATTTGGAAAAATATTTTAAATTTTTTCATCTCTGAGAAAAATCTGAATTGAAGTAGAAAATTTTATAATATTTTGAGAAAATAGAATTGATCAATAACTTATTTCATTTTCATTGAGAAAATTCAGAATCAATGTTGAACTTTTCTTCTTCCAGGGAAATATTTGGAACAGAACTTCAAATTTTTCATCTCTTTGAGAAAGGATGGAACTGAATTTAAGAAAATTTAGAATCACAGTGAAACTTTTTATCTTCACAGAAAATAATCACAATCATGGTATAACTTTTCCTATCTTCTACGGAAAAATTTAGAAGTGAACTTTAAATTTTTTATGTCTTGGGCCTTTTCTTCTTCCGGGAAAAGCATTTCATGGTGTTGAGGTATCTAAAAAGCTGTAAAGTATAGTTGTGGGTGAAAAAGATAAGTACTTCAAGTTGGAAAAGGGGTTTAGGAGGGACATTAAGAAAGTAACTTGCTCTGAAATGGTCTTTGAAAAGTATTTCTTGGTTTTGAGGTATCCAAAAAGGTGTAAAGTATAGTTGTGGATAAAAAAGATAAGTACTTCAAGTTGAAAAATGGGTTTAGGAAGGACATTAAGAAAGTAACTTGCTCTGAAATGGTCTTTGAAAAGTATTTCTTGGTGTTGAGGTATCCAAAAAGCTGTAAAGTATAGTTGTGGGTGAAAAAGATAAGTACTTCAAGTTGGAAAAAGGGTTTAGGAGGGATATTAAGAAAGTAACTTGCTCTGAAATGGTCTTTGAAAAGTATTTCTTGGTGTTGAGGTATCCAAAAAGCTGTAAAGTATAGTTGTGGATGAAAAAGATAAGTACTTCAAGTTGAAAAAGGGTTTAGGAGGGATATTAAGAAAGTAACTTACTCTAAAATTGTCTTTGAAAAGTATTTCTTTGTGTTGAGTTATCCAAAAAGCTATAAGGTATAGCTGTATGTGAAAAAGATAAGTTCCTTAAGTTGGAAAATGGGTTTATGCCGGTCACTAAGAAAATAACTTGTTCTGCAATGGTCTTTGAAAAGTATATCTTGGGGTTGAGGTATACAAAAAGCTGTAAAGTATAGTTGTGGGTGAAAAAGATAAGTACTTCAAGTTGAAAAATGGGTTTAGGAGGGACATTAAGAAAGTAACTTGCTCAGAAATGGTCTTTGAAAAGTATTTCATGGTGTTGAGGTATCCAAAAAGCTTTAAAGTATTGTTGTGGATGAAAAATATAAGTAATGCAAGTTGGTATGTGTGTTGATGTGGTTCAATATTTAATTATTATGCTATTTTATTGTCATTTAACTCCATTTCTCTGTTTAGATACAATAGAAAATATTTAATGTACATTTTTGATGAAAAACATAAGCATTACATGTTAGAAAATTTGCGTGGTATGGACATTAAGAAAAAAGTTGCCCTGAAATGGTCTTTGAAAAGTATTTCTTGGTGATGAGGTAACCAAAAATCTGTAAAGTATAGTTTTGGGTGAAAAATATCTGTACTTCAAGCTGGAAAATGGGCTTAGGAGTGACATTAAGAAAGTAAATTGCCCTGAAATGGTCTTTGAAAAGTATTTATTGATGTTGAGTTATCCAAAAAGCTGTAAAGTATAGTTGTGGATGAAAAAGATAAGTACTTCAAGTTGGAAAATGGGTTTAGGAGGGACATTAAGAAAGTAACTTGCTCTTAAATGTTCTTTGAAAAGTATTTCTTGGTGTTGAGGTAACCAAAAAGCTGTAAAGTATAGTTGTGGATGAAAAGATAAGTACTTCAAGTTGGAAAATGGGTTTCGGAGGGACATTAAAAAAGTAACTTGCTCTGAAATGGTCTTTAAAAAGTATTTCTTGGTGTTGAGGTATCCAAAAAGCTGTAAAGTATAGTTGTGGGTGAAAAATATAAGTACTTCAACTTGTAAAATGGGTTTAGAAGAGACATTAAGAAAGTAACTTGCTCTGAAATGGTCTTTGAAAAGTATTTCTTGGTGTGGTGGTATTCAAAAAGCTGTAAAGTATAGTTGTGGGTGAAAAAGATGTGTACTTCATGTTGGAAAATAGGCTTAGGAGGGACATTAAGAAAGTTACTTGCTCTGTAATTGTCTTTGAAAATTGTTTCTTGGTGTTGCGGTAACCAAAAATCTGTAAAGTTTAGTTTTGGGTGAAAAGGATAAGTACTTCAAATTGTTAAATTGTTTTAGAAGGGACATTAAGAAAGTAACTTGCTCTGAAATGGTCTTTGAAAACTATTTCTTGGTGTTGAGGTATCCAAAAGTCTGTAAAAGTATAGTTGAGGATGAAAAAGATAAGTATTTCAAGTTGGAAAATGGGTTTAGAAGGGACATTAAGAAAGTAACTTGCTCTGAAATGGTGTTTGAAAAGTATTTCTTGGTGTTGAGGTATCCAAAAGCTGTAAAGTATAGTTGTGGGTGAAAAGATAAGTACTTCAAGTTGGAAAATGGGTTTAGGAGGGACATTAAGAAAGTAACTTGCTCTGGAATGGTCTTTGAAAAGTATTTCTTTGGTGTTGAGGTATCCAAAAAGCTGTAAAGTATAGTTCTGGATGAAAAAGATAAGTACTTCAACATTTAAAATGGGTTTAGAAGGGACATTAAGAAAGTAACTTGCTCTGAAATGGTCTTTGGAAAGTATTTCTTGGTGTTTAAGTATCCAAAAAGCTGAAAAGTATAGTTGTGGGTGAAAAAGATAAGTACTTCGAGTTGAAAAATGGGTTTAGGAGGGACATTAAGAAAAAAAGTTGCTCTGAAATGGTCTTTGAAAAGTATTTATTCGTGTTGAGGTATCCAAAAAGCTGTAAAGTATAGTTTTGGAAGAAAAAGATAAGTACTTCAAGTTGGAAAATTGGTTTAGGATGGACATTCAGAAAGTAACTTGCTCTGAAATGGTCTTTGAAAAGTATTTCTTTGGTGTTGAGGTATCCAAAAAGCTGTATAGTTGTGGGTGTAAAAGATAAGTACTTCAAGTTGGAAAATGGGTTTAGGAGGAACATTAAGAAAAAAAAGTTGCTCTGAAATGGTCTTTGAAAAGTATTTCTTGGTGTTGAGGTAACCAAAAAGATTTAAATTATATTTTTGGATGAAAAATATTAGTACGTCAACTTGTAAAATGGGTTTAGGAGGGGACATTAAGAATGTAACTTGCTCTGAAAAGGTCTTTTAAAAGTATTTCTTGGTATTGAGGTATCCAAAAGCTGTAAAGTATAGTTTTGGGTGAAAAAGATAAGTACTTCAAGTTGGAAAATGGGTTTAGGAGGGACATTAAGAAAGTAACTTGCTCTTAAATTGGTCTTTGAAAAGTATTTCTTGGTGTTGAGGTAACCAAAAAGCTGTAAAGTATAGTTGTGGATGAAAAAGATAAGTACTTCAAGTTGGAAAATGGGTTTAGGAGGGACATTAAGAAAGGAACTTGCTCTGAAATGGTCTTTAAAAAGTATTTCTTGGTGTTGAGGTATCCAAAAAGCTGTAAAGTGTAGTTGTGGGTGAAAAATATAAGTCCTTAAACTTGTAAAATGGGTTTAGAAGGGATATTAAGAAAGGAACTTGCTCTGAAATGGTCTTTGAAAAGGTTTTATTACTGTTGAGTTATCCAAAAAGCTGTAAAGTATAGTTGTGAGTGAAAAAGATAAGTACTTAAAGTTGAATTAATTTTTGTTAATGGTCCTTAATATATTAACGGTAAATTAAATTACAATTGTATGGTATTTATTTTTGCGGTTTTTAAATTAATGATTTAGAGGTTATTTTTGTTTGTAATAGATAGGTACTTATACTTGGTAAATGAGTTTAGGTGGGATCTTATTTAAGACAATTGTTATGAGAGGGTCTTTTCAACCTATATCTTGGTGTTGAGGTATCCAAAAGGCTGTAAAGTATAGTTGTTGATGAAAAAGATAAGTAACTCAAGTTTTAAAATATGTTTAAAAGGGACATTAAGAAAGTATCTTGCTCTGAATTGGTCATTGAAATGTATTTTTTTGTATTGAGATAATCATGAGGCTGCAATTTTGTGTTGAGAGGGACAATGACCTGTACTTCAAGTTGAAAAATGGGTTTAGGTGGGATAATACGAAAGGAACTTGCTCTGGAATGGTCTTTGAAAAGTATTTCTTGGGTGTTGAGGTATCCAAAAAGCTGTAAAGTATAGTTCTGGATGAAAAAGATAAGTACTTCAACATTTAAAATGGGTTTAGAAGGGACATTAAGAAAGTAACTTGCTCTGAAATGGTCTTTGAAAAGTATTTCTTTGGTGTTGAGGTATCCAAAAAGCTCTAAAGTATAGTTGTTGGTGAAAAAGATAAGTACTTCAAGTTGAAAAATGGGTTTAGGAGGGACATTAAGAAAAAAAGTTGCTCTGAAATGGTATTTGAAAAGTATTTCTTGGTGTTGAGGTATACAAAAAGCTGTAAAGTATAGTTGTGGGTGAAAAAGATAAGTACTTCAAGTTGGAAAATGGGTTTAGGAGGGACATTAAGAAAAAAAGTTGCTCTGAAATGGTCTTTGAAAAGTATTTCTTGGTATTGAGGTATCCAAAAAGCGGTAAAGTATAATTGGGGGTTAAAAAGATAATTACCTCAAGTTTGAAAATAGGATGAGGAGGGATATTATGAAAAAAAGTTGCTCTGAAATGGTCTTTGAAAAGTATTTCTTGGTGTTGAGGTATCCAAAAAGATGTAAATTATAGTTGTGAGTGAAAAATATAAGTACTTCAAGTTTGAAAATTGGTTTAGGTGGGTCTTTAAGAAAGTAACGTGCTCTAAAATGTTCAGTTTAAAGTTTTTCTTAATCTTTAGGTAACCGAAAAGCTTTAAAGTATAGTTGTGGGTGAAATAGATAATTACTTCAATTTGTAAAATTGGTGGATAATAGTGATTAGGAAATCAATTTTCACTGAAATTGACTTTGAAAAGTATTTCTTGGTTTTGAGGTAACCAAAAAGCTGTAAAGTATAGTTGTGGGTGAAAAACATATGTACTGCTTTCTATAAAATTGGTTTAGGGGGGAAATAGAGAATCGAGCTTGGTCTGAAATTGTAATCGAAAAGTATTTCTTTATGTCGAGGTATCCAGAAAGCTGTAAAGTATAGCTTTGGGTGAAGAAAGTATGTACTTCAAGTTTTAAAATAGGTTTAGAAGGGACATTAAGAAAGTAAGTTGCTCTGAAATGGTCTTTGAAAAGTATTTCTTGGTGTTGAGGTATCCAAAAAGCTGTAAAGTATAGTTGTGAATGAAAAAGATAAGTACTTCAAGTTGTAATCTGGGTCTAGGAGGGACATTAAGAAAGTAACTTGCTCTGTAATGGTCTTTGTATAGTATTTTTTGGTTCTTAAGTTTCCAAAAAGCAGTAAATTATAGTTGAGAGTGAAAAAGATAAGTAATTCAAATTTAAAAATAGGTTTAGGTGGGATATTAAGAAAGGACCTTGCTCTGGAATGGTCTTTGAAAAGTATTTCTTTGGTGTAGAGGTATCCATAAAGCTGTAAAGTATAGTTGTGGATGAAAAAGATAAGTACTTCAAGTTGGAACATGGGTTTAGGAGGGACATTAAGAAAGTTTCTTGCTCTGATATGTTCTTTGAAAGGTATTTCTTGGTAATAAGGTAACCAAACAGAAGTAAAGTATAGTTGTGGGTGAAAAAGATAAGCACTTCAAGTTGTAAAATGGGTTTAGGAGGGACATTAAAAAAGTAACTTTCTCTGAAATGGTCTTTGAAAAGTATTTCTTGGTGTTGAGTTATCCAAAAGCTGTAAAGTATAGTTGTGGGTGAAAAATATAAGTACTTTAAGTGGGAAAAGGGCTTGATAAGAGACATTAAGAAAGTAACTTGCTCGGAAATGGTCTTTGAAAAGTATTTCTTGGTGGAGAGGGTTTCATAGTTATGTAAAATTTAGTTGTGAAGGAAAATGATAACTACTTCAAGTTGGAAAATGGGTTTAGGTGGGATATTAAGAAAGGAACTTGCTCTGAAATGGTCTTTGAAAAGTATTTCTTTGGTGTTGAGGTATCCAAAAAGCTGTAAAGTATAGTTCTGGATGAAAAAGATAAGTACTTCAACTTTTAAAATAGGTTTAGGAGGGACATTGAGAAAGTAACTTGCTCTGGAATTGTCTTTGAAAAGTACTTCTTGGTTTTTAGGTTATAGAAACGATGTCCATTAATAACTGTTGGTAAACATGATATTTAATTTCAAGTTTGATAATTGGTTTCGAAGTGGTAATGAGAAAAACACATTTTCTTACATTGTCTTTGAATATTATTTATGTGTTTTTAGTAATCCAAAAAGCTGTAATGTATAGTTGTACATGAAAAATATAAGAACTTCAATTTGAAAAATGGGTTTAAGAGGGATAATAAGAAAAGAACTTGCTCTGAAATGGTCTTTGAAAAGTGTTTCCTGGTGTTGATGTGTCCAAAAAAGATGTCAAGATTATTTTAGAGTAAAAATTATAAGTACTTCAAGTTGGAAAATGGGTTTAGGAGGGACATTAAGAAAAAAACTTACTCTGAAATGATTTTTTAAAAGAATTTCTTTGCGTTGAGGTACCCATAAATCTGTAAAGTCTAGTTGTGGATGAAAAAGTTAAATACTTCAAACTGGATTTTGGGTGGTGGAGGGTCATTAAAAATTTAACTTGCTCTAAAATGGTCTTTGAAAAGAATTTCTTGGTGTTTAGGCATCCAAAAAGCTGTATAGTATAGTTGTGTGTGAAAAAGATAAGTAATTCAAGTTGGAAAATGGATTTAGAAGGGACTTTAAGAAAGTAACTTGCTCTGAAATGGTCTTTGAAAAGTATTTCTTAGTTTTGAGGTAACCAAAAATTTTTAAAGTATAGTTGTGTGTGAAAAAGATAATCCCTTCAATTTGGAAAATGGGGTTATATAGGACATTAAGGAAACAGATTTCGCTGAAATGGTCTTTTAAAAGTATTTCTTGGTGTTAAGGTAACCAAAAAGCTGTTAAGTTTAGTTGTGTGTAAAAAAGATAAGTACTTCAATTTGGAAAATGGGTTTTGGAGGAACATTAAGAAAGTAACTTGCTCTGAAATGGTCTTTGAAAAGTATTTCTTGGTGTTGAGGTAACCAAAAAGCTGTAAAGTATAGTTGTGGGTGAAGAAGATAAGTACTTCAAGTTTTAAAATAGGTTTAGAAGGGACATTAAGAAAGTAAGTTGCTCTGAAATGGTCTTTGAAAAGTATTTCTTGGTGTTGAGGTATCCAAAAAGCTGTAAAGTATAGTTGTAGATGAAATAGATAAGTATTTAAAATTGTAAAACGTGTTTATAAGGGAAATAAATAAAAAAACTTGCTCTGAATTGGTCTTTGAATAGTATTTCTTGGCTTTGTGGTATCAATGATGCAGTACTTACTTTTTTTGACTGTAAATTTTAAGTAATTCAAGCCGGAAAATGGGTGTATATGGGACATAGCAGAATTAACTAGCTCTGAATTGGTCTTTGAAAAGTATTTCTTTGGTGTAGAGGTATCCAAAAAGCTGTAAATTATAGTTGTGGATGAAAAAGATAAGTACTTCAACTTGTAAAATGGGCTTAGTAGGGACATTAAGAAAGTAACTTTCTCTGAAATGGTCTTTGAAAAGTATTTCTTTGGTGTTGAGCTATCCAAAAAGCTGTAAAGTATAGTTGTGGGTGAAAATGATAAGTACTTCAAATTGGAAAATGGGTTTAGGAGGGACATTAAGAAAGTAACTTGCTCTGAAATGGTCTTTGAAAAGTATTTCTTGGTGTTGAGGTAACCAAAAAGCTGTTAAGTATAGTTGTGAATGAAAAAGATAAGTACTTCAAGTTGGAAAATGGGTTTAGGAGGGACATTAACAAAAAAACTTGCTCTGAAATGGTCTTTGAAAAGTATTTTTTGTTGTTGAGGTATCCAAAAAGCTGTAAAGTATAGTTGTGGGTAAAAGAGATAAGTACTTCAAGTTGGAAAATGGGTTTAGGAGAGACATTAAGAAAAAAAGTTGCTCTGAAATGGTCTTTGAAAAGTATTTCTTGGTGTTGAGTAATCCAAAAATCTGTAATGTATAGTTGATGGTGAATAAGATTATTACATCAAGTTGGAAAATGGGTTTAGTATGGAAAATAATAAATTAGCTTTATCTGAATTGGTATTTGAAATGTATTTCTTGTTGTTGAGGTATCCAAAAAGCTGCAATGTATAGTTGCGGGTGAAAAAGATAAGTACTTCAAGTTGGAAAATGGGTTTAGGAAGGACATTAAGAAAGGAACTTGTTTCCGTCGGAACCTTCTGATAGGGTTCTACCGATTATATAATCAATTTCTCAGAAATCCATTTGTCCTAGTTGATTACGTCATTCTATGCACATAAATGGATTCCCGTCACGAGCTCCTGATAGGGTTCTACCGATTATGTATTAAATTTCTCTGAAATCCATTTTTCCTAGTTGATTACGTCATTTTATGCACATAAATGGATTCCCGTCACGAGCTCCTGATAGGGTTCTACCGATTATGTAATCAATTTCTCGGGAATTCTTTCCCTTCGATTACGCAGTCAATATATCTCTTCCCCACCTTCCCCTTAGAAACAAAAAATTAATTCCCCTTTCTTGAATCAATAATTCTCTTTGAAAACAACAAATTAATTCCCCTTTCGTGAATCAATAATTCCCCTTAGAAACAACAGATTAATTCCCTTTCGTGTCAAATCAATCAATCATGACATCATCTGTCACGTGTGATCTAAACTTTGCCCCGGAAACAATTCTGGTCGAACTCCAAAGACATTAATTAACTTGACGTCATCTGTCAGACATTTATTAACTTCCCCGGAAACAATTTGATTAATGACTGACAGCACATGTGTTCCATCTCCCATCGACCTTTGGAAATTTAGGTCATTGACCCCATTAACCACGTGTTCTCCCTAGGGATTCCATGTCCTTATTTGGTGTACTGACAGAGTTAGACTAAATTGTAGATGGCAGCAGGGGTGAGGGATCGCGCTGGTACCCCCTTTCTACTAAAATGACGCAAAAAGATTGCTATGCCACTTACTCGAATGACGCAAAAAGGTTGCTATGCCACTTACTCGAAGGGGAGAACCCCTTGTCAGCCCAAATGTTAGTGAGATTCCCGCTCTTACCCCAACGGTTCTGCAAATATCGGATTTGGTACTACCCGATTTACAGTATACCCTGTCCCAGGGTATGATAACGCGATCGAGTGGTCAAATGGCAACTTTCTAAAGCCAAATATACCCGCCTTGGGTTACGGCTTAAAAATATCTACTCTCTCCTTGGAGGTAATAACTCTCCCTGTCAATAGAATAATGACAGTGCCTTGTAGCTCTTTTCATACCCTGCCTGGGTTACGGAAAATACTACACAGTTTGTAGAAAATACCTTACTTGTATTCTTCCAAAAGGGTCACAAATGTAATTAAAGAAACGAAAATAGGTCATTTATTTGAAAGGAAAAGAAACAGGGGTGGAACCCCAACAGTAGCAGTGTTATCCTTGAACAATTATTTTATAGCCTGTACCTGTAGTAAGGCTGAATTAGGACCCCATTTGCTACTATTATGCCTAAAAATCTTCTGTTTCTACCAATGTTTCATCGGTCCAGCTAGATTTTGTTTTTCTTTACGTATTATCTTTTATTTTATTCTTTCAATTCACGGTACAAATACTTTATTATTCAGCAATATACGGCACTACTACATTGCATTTATTACTAACACTAAAAAAACTACTAATTATACACTTGCTTCTACTTGTTAAAAACTGGATACTATTTTTTTTTCATTTTACAATTCTTCATTGAGCTTTTTCTCCATTTTTTCTATTGTACCCAACTCTTTGAGGGTATACAAATTTATTTCTAATAGCCAAAGTTCAAGCAAAGCTGCTCGAAGTTTTGCTAATTCAAGCGCCGCTAAAAGCGAAGTCCATTTACCTTCCTCCTTTGACAAAGCCATTTTTGTTTCAATATACAATTTTTATTTAGTCAACTTGACTCAGTTTTCCCAACTTCCACCAGTTAAAACTTAAAGAAAATAAAAATATAGTATATATGTATACAAGCAATGAATCAACTCAAAAATAAATTAATTTTTTTCGCTTGATTTATTTTGGGGGAGGCTATTATCTCCTATGAGATATCTAAAGGGTTTCCCTGTAGTAGCCTAGCGGCAATAGGCCTAATCACTTTTCTTATATGTCTGTATCTCTCCAATAATTAAATTTAAATTACAAAGTTTAAATAGCTTAACTAGTTCGCAGTTTTCCTCCAATTTCCGACACACGCCATTTGTAGCGATAGAAATTTTGTAGCGAGAGATACAGACATATAAAATGGAATAAACACAGATAAAAAAGGACATAGATTTATTGACTTACATATTTAGATGCACAGCAATAGGTCACTTCAAATGACAATAATGGTGACCAGGATGAAAGAGTTTAAGACTTCTATCTCAATGAACCTGCTTCAATTTTACGAATCCTCTCAAATCTGATTTACGAATCCTCTTAAAAAACCCATCTACCCCACTACCAAACGCAGTTCTTTCGTCCTGCGCTGTAAGGCCTGGCTTGCCATTGGCTCACGTGGCCCAAGGACGCGAATCCTCGTCCAATAATTTCTTTAATATATTTCAGATGATTCAGGCGTTCACACGGTTTTTTGCCATTTAAACTTCCTTAGAAGTATCGTACTTAGCATTTTGTTGCTACTAATTATCTTAGCGAAATTCGGACGACTAGCGTCGATGTTTGACTGAAGCTAAAATGCAATTTATATTTTTTCCGATTAAGAATTTATACTATTTGAAGTAATATTTTAAATCAATTAGGGGTAGGTTAATTTATGACCGAATCATATTTATAATGAAAGAATACTGTATTTTAAATACATCGTATTTTACTCATGGTACATATTGTCTCTTATATTAATACAGTAGTGTCCCACCTTCCCGCTACCTTTCATTGACACAGTAATTTCCTACCACCCCCATCTCTATCATTAATAGAGTAATTTCCTACTACCCCCCGTCTCTATCATTAATACAGTAATTTCCTACCACCCCCGTCTCTATCATTAATTTAGTAATTTCCTATCATCCCCGTCTCTATGATTAATACAGTAAGTATGCTTCATGTCATTCTAAGAGATGTAAATAAAAAGTTGAAAAAAAACTGTAAAAAAAGGGTCACTACAAACATTATTTTTCTAATAGTAAAAGTCACGACATACATATCAATCATTCCCATTTTGGAGTTGGAAAATATTAAATGTGAATTTTTTTTATATTTTAAGCATGTTTCATGTCATTCTAAGAGATGTAAAAAAAGTTAAAAAACTGTGGAAAAAAATTGAGGGGGGGGGGGGTAAAAGGAGCGAGGGAGGGGGTGTAGGATTGGGGGATAGTGGGGGGGGGACTTTGGGTCAGAATAAAAAATAAGTATGATTTGCCTCATGTACTAAGCTCGCAAACCATTTAAATGCACTGTTTACACACTTTTTTGTTTTGATATTGCTCGTTACCGACCTCTGAAGATCCAGATTCAAAAATGTTTAACTATTCGTTAAATATAATGGGGACTGTATAAACCACTCGATAAATTATATTAGAATTAATTTCTTTACCCACTAAGAATATAAATGAATAACTTACTTCTTGCTTATAGCTTTCATCAATATTCCTTTTGTTAGAATGCATGGTGTTATTTCAAATGCCAATTTTGAACTGAGAAAATAACTCATCATCAGACTTTTTATACCCGCGTTCAAAGCGAAACTTAAAAGAACCACGCCTAACATATTGCCTAGAATTTCGTAACCATCAGGTTCCTTTAACCATACCAGGAAAACATCCATCGATGTATGAAAACAGTCATGACTTATAACAGAAACATGAAATTTTAATTTAAAAATCATTGGACTGTGAATAGCACGAATTTTCATGGTATGCTTATTATAATTACAACATAAAAAAACAACCAAAGATATGACTTTTTAGGCGTGGTGATTTTTTTATGATACATGTAAAAAAGATAATATGGATTTTTTTTACCTGTATTTTCTCTTAGATTGATACAGTAATGCCCCACCTGGCCGCTCGAATTGATTGATACAGTAATGCCTCCTCTGGCCGCTCGAATAGATTGATACAGTAATGCCCCACCTGGCCGCTCGAATACATTGATACAGTAATGCCCCACCTGGCCGCTGTTAACTGCTACTACAATTACTACTACTAATACAATTACAGCGAAATATATTCTTGAACTGATGGATATTTCAACAATTAGTATCATTATACATCAAATGTTCAATTTGATGTTGTTAATACTTTACAAGACTGTTCAAGACTCATATAGTTTTCAGTAAAGCGCCAATGATGCAGTAGGTTTTAGACTTTTACAGTGAGAGAAGGAGGTCATACCCAAACTCTTGTTTGTGGTGATTTTTGTTTGTTTCAAGCTTAATTTGCATATTCAATATAAGTTTCGCTCGCTTTAAGATATATTTATTAATTTACATTAATATCTATTGTATGTTTGTTTGCATTGATTTCTTATTTAATTTCGGTTCGTTTTAAGTTTCATTTGTACTTCAATAGGAAAATATTTTTTTCGTCTTAAGCATGATTTTCATATTCAATCTAAGCAATACTCGCTTTAAGATCTATTTATTCATTTATATCATTACTTCATGTATGTTTTTGCTATGATTGTTTATTTAATTGTTGTTCGTTTTGGGTTTCATTTATTATTTGATAGTAATTTCTGGTCGTTTTGAGTTAGAATTTTAAAAGGTATTTGTATCTGCTTAGCTTAAGTTTAAAATGGCCTCTTTGAAAAACTTATTTTTTCGGAAAGTTTTTTCAATTAATTTTTGTTCTTTTTGATTGCAAAAAATTGTAAGTTTTTGCAAACTCCTTATTTCAAATACAAACTTTAAAAAAAATCAATCGTTCTTCAGAGTAAACAACCTGGTACCAAAGTAACAACATCACAGTGAAAAAATGGGATTCTTTCTATTGTAGGGTCCCTATAATCTGAGGATTGGGCAAATTTTAACAAAATTGCTATATCAAATTTTTTATTGGATGGGTTTGGGGAAAAGAGGCGTGGGGGACTAGATTAAGCTTCGGTCTCTTTTGACTCTTTAAAAGTGAACTAGAACTGTCTATTTTCAATCAAATGAGCCCTCTCTGAAGTTTATACGAGTATCCCTTCTATAAGAACCATATAAATTCCCAGAGTATAACTTACAATGCCTGTCCCTGGGCCCTGGGAGGTTGTGTCGATCCTGGGGTTTCAATATCTGATGGTTGAACTATTTTTAACAAAATGGTCATCTGAAATTTTTATTGGATGGGTTTATCCATCCGATACGCCCAAAGGCGTGGAGGGTGGGAGGGGCTAGTTGCCCTCCGATCTTTTTCACCCTGAGAAAATGAACTACAACTTTTAATTTCCATTCAAATGAACCCTCTCTGAATTTTATACGAGTATACCTTCCATAAGAACCACATATTCCCCCAGAGCAATACTTACAACACCTGCCCCGGCCCTGGGGGGGGGAGTTTCGAAACAGGAGTTTTTCTTATCTGACCTTTGAACTATTTTTAAAGAAATTAGGATACGTAAAGTAGTTTTGTTATATGATGTTTGAACTATTTTAAATAAAATGGCTACCTCAAATTTATTATCAGATGTGTTTGGGGGAAAAGGGCTTGGGGGGGGCCAGTTGCCCTCTGATCACTTTTGACTCTTAAAAAAGGCTGAATTTCAATATCCAATCAAATGAGCCCTCTCTGAAGTTTATACGAGCATCCTTTTCATACGAACAATATATGCCCCAGGGCATAACTTACAAAGCCTGCCCCCAAGCTCTGGGGGGTTGTGACGACACCTGAGTTTTTGTTATCTGACTTTTGAGAAATTTTTAACTTAATGCCTATCTCAAAATTTTTATTGGATGCATTTGGAGAAAAGGGGCATGGTGGGCTAGTTGCCTTTCAATCTCATTTGACTCGAAAAAACGTAGCTAAAAATTACAATTTCCAATCTAATGAACCATCTCTGTATTTTTTACGAGCATCCCTTCAATAAGAACCCTATATTCCCCAAGGACATAACTTACAACACTTGCCCTCGGGTTCTGGGAGGGGGGGTTGTGTTGACCCATAAGTTTTCCTTATATGGTCTTTGAAACATTTTAAAAACAAGCTAACTCGGATGGGTTTGAGGAAAAAAGGGTGTGGAGGGGAGGCTATGTACCCTCCAATCTCTTTTGACTATTGAAAAGTTAACTAGAAGTTTCATTTTTCAAGCAATATAGCCCTCATTGAAGTTAATACAAACATCCTATCAATAAGAACAATATATGCCCCCAGAGGATAGCTTACAATGTCTGTCCCCGGGTCTTGGTGGGTTGTGTTAACACCGAAATTTTTGTTATATGATCTTTGAACTATTTTCAACAAAATAGCTACCTTAAAATTTTTATTGGATGCATTTGGGAAAATAGGGTTTAGGTGGGGGGGGGAGGTGGTTACCCTCCAGCATCTTTTGACGCTTAAAAAGTGAACTAGAACTTTCAATTTCCAGTCAAATGAGCCCTCTCTGAAGTTTATACGACAATGTTGTCTATACAAAACCTTATATGCCCCTAGGGCATAACTTACAACCCTTGCCCTGAGGGCTGTGGGGGAGTTGTCATCCTCAAAGACCTAATTTCCACAACTTAAAACTACGTTTAATAAAATGGCTGTATTAACACTAGTGCTTTTACGACTATGAGGACGTATCTTTTCACTTATCAATTGCTATGTCTTTTTCATATCTGGTTTATGCTCCAAAAAATTATCGTTATTATATTTTCTCTTCTCATGTCTTATAATTTAATTTAACTTATTCCCATAAACTCTGAATTCTTCAAACAACTCAGGAGTATTTAATTTTAAATAATTCTTAAATTTTCTATTTTTATGTTTGAACGATGTCAAAATACCTTCAGTAATCCATGGGTCAAGTTTCTGTGCAAACTTTCCGTACGAAACTCGTGTTGAAGAAGCCCGATCCCGCAGCCGCATCATTTGATCAATAAAATCTGAAAACGCAGCATTTGCGTCATCTGAGCCATAAACCGAACTCCAATAATGGTCACCAATTAACTGACGTAAAATTTTACAATCAATCCATGTATATCGCTTTTTTAAATTATCCATTATTGAATCTCGATGTTGTTTATTACTATTATTTAAATTTTAAAAGAACACTCATCGGAAAATGATCCGACATATCAGACAAAATTACTGACGATTTTTCAGCTTCAAATAAAACAGGAGAGAAAAATATATTATCTAATAATGTCGCTGTATTAGCTTTAACTCTTGTCGGTAGAGAAATACTTGGAAGAAAATTAGAGCACAACATCATAGTTAAAAACTCCTTATTACTTCCAACATCGAGATTCAAAAGATCAAAGTTAAAATCACCCGAAATAATAACCGGTTATTTCAACACTTCCAGATTTATGAACAGCGGTTCAAAAACTTCAAAAAATCTTTTTGGGTTACCCGACGGAGATCGATAAACAGACCCGAAAATAAATGGACCACAGCCCAAAGGTACAACTTCAACAAAAATAGTCTCACATAACCCTTCATCAAATACAGACAAATCCCTGAGAATACTAAAAGACCAGTCATAACGAATATACAGCATCTGACCTCCTCTCGCATTCTGACACCTTGCACGCGAAATACACTTCATCGCAGGCAGATCTAACATTGTAAGCGCTGTATTAGCAGACAAAAAAGTTCCGCAAACTCCAACAATGTCTATAGGACTAGATGCAAGCAAGAGCTGCAGTTGATTGAATGCACTTTGTAATTCCTGGGCATTTACATGTAACGATCGGATCGGAAAATCACAATTTTTTGCTTTATCCGATAGAAACTCGCCTGAAGAATAATCCAATTCAGGTAGATTATTTACATAAGGCATATCTTTATTACTTCCGGTAGCTGAATTTAGAATAACATCTAATTTCAAACGAGAATCAAGAAAATACTGAAAACGATCCATAAGCGAAAAAAAGAAAAGAAAAATTCACCGCTTCTTAGTTTTTGACGACAGGTTCATATGACACATTGCGAATCTGAACTACGTCGGAAATCGTTTTACACGGAATGATTTGCGAACCGCACTTGACATAAACCACATTTCGTAAAGTCCATACATTTTCCAATTCAAGCTTATTGCGCACAAGCTTGTTTATAAAATCAAAACGTGGTATCTATGCAGGCAGGATGATTTTTGAGTATTTCTACTTCTTCTATAAACTATTTTAAGGCGTATGCAACATTGCATAAAGACAAGTCTACATCTGTTAAAATCTACGGAAGCAATAAATCTTCCTGTAATTTTGGTTTGAATGTGATTTTCTTTTAAGATTAAATGCATAATAATTAAATATATTGCTGATTAGATAAATTGATCCCTTTCCTTTTACCCAACCACCATTGCTATTTTGGAGTCTGGCCCCCCTGGAAAATTTTCTGCCAGCGCCCATGACACTTAGCGTGTTGAACAAAGTTTTAAAAAAAGACTTATTGAAGCGTTCGCTTTAAAAACAGATGATAGGTCTTGATCATCTACAAAAATACAAAAACAAAAATACAAAATACAACAAAATAACAAAATACTGCAACAGAAAAACAGTTTAAATAGTGTTTAAAAGTGTTTTTTTTTTCTTTACAGCAGGTGCTGTCGGGAACAGGGAAAGTAGTCGTAGTTGGAACAATAAAATAAATATAATAAGAAGTTAAAAAAAAAAAAAAATTGGAATCATCACAACTAACACTTCGATGTTTAAGTTGTCTTGAAGATTACTCTTCTTTATTTACTTTTTACAGAGTTCATCATTCATTTCTTTTCGTCTACTAGTTTTATTATTCTTTTTATTTACTTGTCAATTACTTTTATTCTATTTCTTTCAATTCTTTTTCAATATTTAATTCATCTTAAATCTTTAATTCAATTCTTCTCCTTACTTGTTAATACTGGGTGACAGCCAAGTCCCCTAGATTCTAAAACATATCTTGATATTTCTATTTCATAGTAGTTTTTTATGTTAGCTATGTGCTATATTACCCCTTGACTGACCCGCTAGGCCTTTTTTTTTTTTAGATACATATAATCAACGTTGTTCCATTTTTCGGTATCTTCGTTAGTTAACCCCCCCCCCCTACAGTTTCGTGAATTGATACCACTATTGAACGTTCTTTCCAAATATTCTAAAGGCTACTATTGCAAATTCCGCTTTGACCCCCCGAAGTACCAAGGACATCAAAGTATAAATTTTTGCCTCTGGACCCACTTTAGCCACCGATTTTTTATTTTTGCTATTAAAAAATTATGAAGATTTTAGGGCAGCGCCATATTTTCATCAGTGTTGCCATACTTTTTTTATTCTGCACCCTTTAAAGGAACTTTAACAAAACATGAATATGAAAACAATGGTTCAGATTTTTACTGGACAATGTGCTTATTAGTATGAATGATTTAAAGGCGTAAAAATTAGGGGAGAATTTTTCCGATAGACATACGAGTCGCTCATCAATACCTGTACGAAAATTTCCCAGTTGGCATACAATGGGATATCTTCATTTCCGATAGTTTCATGATCCACAAAGATTTTGGCCGGACATTTCTGGGACTTCATCTTGACACAAAACCGTTCTAAAGGCACATCGACCCCATACTTCTGTGATTCCTTCCACAGCTCTTCTCGCACTTGCCGCACAGAAGTCCCTGGCTCCGAAATCCACTCAAAGAGAAGGTTAGGACTAACAGGCTGAAACACAAATTGTTTTTAGCAGTCATCTGTATCACAGCACAAACACAATGAATGACTAAATATAAATACATTTGAAGCTGAGAATTCCTTATGGAAATAAAAAAAAAACATGTAAAGAAAAATATAAATATTTGAGCTAGCAAAAAATAAAAAGAGAGAGGAAAGAGAGAGAAAAAAAGGATGCCCAGTCGGTATATTACCTACATTGATTGACTTTTTCCCGAGAAGAAACGAATAAAGAAAGATTATGCACATACATACAAGATAAACATGGGAGGTGCTTAAAAATGGGCTACATACATACATACATATACATACAAGATAAACATGGGAGGTGCTTAAAAATGTGCTAGATACATACATACATATACATACATACAAGATAAACATGGGAGGTGCTTAAAAATGTGCTACATACATACATATACATACAAGATAAACATGGCAGGTGCTTAAAAATGTGCTACATACATACATACATATACATACATACATACAAGATAAACATGGGAGGGGCTTAAAAATATGCTACATACATGCATATATATACATACATACAAGATAAACATGGGAGGTGCTTAAAATGTGCTACATACATACGTACATACATATAAATACATATATACAAGACAAACATGGGAGGTGCTTAAAAATGTGCTACATACATACATACATACATACAAGATAAACATGGGAGGTGCTTAAAAATGTGCTACATACATACATACATATACATGCATACATACAAGATAAACATGGGAGGTGCTTAAAAATGTGCTACATACATACAAGATAAAAATGGGAGGTGCTTAAAAATGTGCTACATAAATACATACATATACATGCATACATACAAGATAAACATGGGAGGTGCTTAAAAATGTGCTACATACATACATACATACATACAAGATAGACATGGGAGGTGCTTAAAAATGTGCTACATACATACATACATATACATACATAAATACAAGATAAACATGGGAGGTGCTTAAAAATGTGCTACATACATATACATACATACATACAAGATAAACATGGGAGGTGCTTAAAAATATGCTAATCTAAATATAAAGAACAAGAGGCCTTGTTGTTAATCTGATACAACTCTTGCAAAGATTTCATAGATTTATATAAACGAAAGGATATAGGAATATCCCTTCGTAAAAGAGGGGATTTTTTTTTTTTTGCAACAACTTGTCAATATTGAACTGTTAATAGAATCTATAGGTTGTTAAAAAAGAACTACCAAGACTATGTTGATGGCCTTTGAGCTTGTGTTATATGCTTCAACAAGGCTAGAAAACCAACATTTGAAGAGCCCTAAAGCTTAATTTGCATAAATACACATAGCAGGTATGACATATATGAAAGATTATGCTAATTTACTTCTTCAAGAAAAAAAGAAACAAACTGAAATGTCATATCACCAAAACAAAATATCACCAACTGGCTATAGTTTTAGCTTCTATTTCAAGAAAAATAAAAAAAATCAGTAACAGTTGCGCAGGGAAAAGTAAAAAAAAATTCCTGTCAAGATCTATCTATAGATGGCTTTACATGCAATACATATTTGGGGTTGCATTACCAAATGCTGTCGAAAATGAGACAGTGTAAACGCATGGTGTTGAAAACTAATAATTTTTGGACTGTCAAGTGCATTTTTATGCTTGAATGAAGGTAGTAATGTATTGTGGCTAAACAATACTGAAAAAAGTTTTGCTTCTTAAACTTATAAGTATGGTTTATTGTCCATTACAAACCCCATCATCTTATTGTGGAAGGAGACTTTCATTGATAAAATAGGCTTACAGTTTTCCTGATTTATCAATGGATGTTTTTTCTTTATTTATGATGATTTATCTATGGAATAAAGGAAAATCTTTTATTAAGGTTTATGTTTCTCTGAAACAAGTGATTTTGCGACAAGCCTCTAGCTGTAAACTGCTCCAAAATGAAAAGATACTTACACCTTTGAACTCACTGGTCTCAGATTCACCTTTCATCGAGCTATGATTTCGATATTACTTAGACTTTTTCTTGTAGAAAGATTAAATTACCTGAAAATAGTAAAATTGTCCGTTTTTCAACAATTTTCCTGTAATTTTCAAAATATTTTCAATTTAAAAACTGTGGGCACCAGATTTTAAAATTTTAATTCGGTAGATGTACAGAGCTGAATCTCAACGATGTGGAGTGATGGTGAAATTGTTGTCTTTCGTTGATACATTAAAAATGTAGGAGAGCAGGAAAGAAACACACACAAAATTGCAAAGTAACGTAAACCTTAAATTAAAAAATATTCTTAAGTCTGAAATATCTTACCATGACGAAAAACAAACCAGAACGAAATCCCAGATATACAAAACTGTTCTAATAATAAAAAGACCACAATTCTTAATTTTTTCAGCCAATGTTTTCAGTCCATTTTTAGTGTCGGTAGAATCATAGGTAAACAACGATGTGGGCACAATGTGTTTTTTTTCTTCTTCTTCTTCAGTCGGGCACTTCATATCGAAGGAGTTGTCGTAGAAACTTCGAAAAGGGCTGATTTGATTGAAAATTTGAGTGGCTAGTTCTCTTTTTAAAACTCAAAAGTAATTGGAGGACAACTAGCCCCCCTCCTAAGCCCATCATTACCCCAAACACATACAATAAAAATTTTGATATAGCCATTTTGTTCAGCGTAGTTGATTTCCAGACAGAAAATATGCCTTGAGGAGGAGACTCCCCCACAACCCTCAGGCCAAGGGTTTTAAGTTATGCCCTGGGGCCATATAAGGTTTTTATAGAAGGTGTTGTTGTAGAAAATTCAAAAAAGGCTCATTCGATTGGAAATTCGAAGGGCTAGTGCCCTTTTGAATAGTCGAAAGTGATTGGAGGGCACCAAGCCCCCCCCCACGCCCATCATTCCCCCAAATACATCCAATCAAAATTTTGAGATAGCCATTTTATTCAGCGTAGTTGATTTCCTCATAGAAAATATGTTTTTGAGGAGGACACTCCCCCAGAACCCTCAGGGCAAGGGTTTTAAGTTATGCCCTGAGGGCATATCAGGTTTTTAAGAAGGCGTTGTCTAGAAACTTAAAAAAAGCTCATTCGATTGTAAATTCAAAGGGCTAGTGCCCTTTTTAATAGTCAAAAGTGATTGGAGAGCAACTTTCAGCATGTTCAGCATAGTTGATTTTCAGATATAAATTATGTTTTTGAGGACAGTTCCCCACAGCCCTTAGGGCACGAGTTGTAAGTTATGCCCTGCGGGCATATAAGGTTTCTTATAGAAGGTGTTGTCGTAGAAACTTTAAAAAAGGCTCATTCGATTGTAAATTCAAAGGGCTAGTGCCCTTTTTAATAGTCGAAAGTGATTAGAGGGCAACTAACCCGCCTCTCACACCCACCTTTTCCCCAAACACATCTAATCAAAACTTTGAGATAGCCATTTTATTCAACGTAGTTTTAAGTTCTGGAAATTAGGTCTTTGAGAATGACACCCCCCCCCTCCTCACAGCCCGCAGGGCAAGGGTTTTAAATTATTCCCAGGGGGCATATAAGGTTTTTATATAACGCGTTGTCGTAGAAACTTCAAAAGGGGTTCATTCGATTCGAAATTGAAATGGCTAGTGCCATTTTTAATAGTCGAAAGTAATTGGAAAGTAACTAACACCCCTTCAACGCCCACCATTTCTCCAAACACATCCAATAAAGATTTTGAGATAGCCATTTTTCAGAAATTTCAACTACGTTAAACAACATGGCTATCTCAAAATTTTAATTGGATATGTTTGGGGAAATGGTGGGCGTGAGAGGGGCTGTAGTCGCTGTCCAATCATTTTCAACAATTAAAAATGGCCCTAGCCCTTTCAATTTCCAATCAAATGAGCCCTTTTGAAATTTCTACGACAAAAATTTCAATAAAAATCTTATATGCCCCCAGGGCATAACTTACAACCCTTGCCCTAATTGCTGGGGGGTGTCATTCTCAAAGACCTAATTTCCAGAACTTTATACTACGTTGAACAAAATGGCTATCTGAAAATTTTGATTGGATGTGTTTGGAGGAGTGGTGGGCGTGAGAGGGGGGTTAGTTACCCTCCAATCACTTTCGACTATTACAAAGGGCACTAGCCCTCTCAAGTTCGAATTGAATGAGCCCCTTTTGAAGTTTTACGGCAACTCTATCTATAAAAACCTTATATACCCCCAGGGGAGAACTTACAACCTTTGCCCCAGGGGCTATGGGGGGGTTTGTCATCGTTAAATACATAATTTCCAAAACTTTCAAGTACGTTGAACAAAATGGCTATCTCTAAACTTTGATTGAATGTTTTTGGGGAAATGGTGGGCGTAAAAGGGGGGTTAATTACACTCTATTCACTTTCGACAATTAAAAAGGGCAATTTCAATTTCCAATCAAATGAGCAATTTCAATTTCCAATCAAATTTTCAATTTCCAACTCAAATTTCTATATAAACTTTATATGCCCCCAGGGCATAACTTACAACCCTTGCACTGAGGGCTCTGAGGGGGTTATCATCCTAAAAGACCTAATTTCAAGAACTTTCAACTACGTTAAACAAAAAAGATATCTCAAAATTTTGATTGGATGTGTTTGGAAAATGGTGGGCGTGAGAGGGGCGTTAGTCACTCTCCAATCCCTTTCAACTATTAAAAAAGGCACTAGCCCTTTCAATTTCCAGTTCAATGAGCCCTTTTGAAGTTTCTACGCTGTCAATAAAAACCTTATACGCCCCAGGGCATAACTTACAACCCTTGCCCTGAGGGCTGTGGGGGGGGGGGTTGAAGGGGCTGTCATCCTTAAAGAACAAATTTTCAAAACTTTCAACTACGTTGAATAAAATGGCTATCTAAAATATTGATTGGATGTGTTTGGAGAAGAGATGGGTGTGAAAGGGGGTTCAATTGCCCTCAAATTACTAGCAACTTTAAAAGAGGGCACTAGCCCTTTGAACTTCCAATCGAATGAGCCCTTTTTTAAGTTTCTACAACAAAGATTTCAATAAAAAACCTCATATACCCCCAGGGCATATCTTATAACCCTTGACCTGAAGACTGTGGGGGGAGTGTCCTGCTCAAAGGTATAATTTCCTGAACTTAGAACATAGTGGAACAAAATGGCTATCTAAAAACCTTTATTTTGGAGGGCTAGTTGCCCTCCAATCACTTTCGACTATTAAAAAGGGCACTAGCCACTCCAATTTCCAAACGAATGAGCCCTTTTCGAAGTTTCTACGACAACTCCGTCGATACGAAGTGCCCGACTGAAGAAGAAGAAAAAAAACACATTGTACCCACATCGTTCTTTACTTTACCTATGATTCTACCGACACTAAAAATGTGTTAAAAATGGACTGAAAACATTGGCTGAAAAAATTAAGAATTGTGGTCTTTTTATTATTAGAACAGTTTTGTATATCTGGGATTTCGTTCTGGGTTGTTTTTCGTCATGGTAAGATATTTCAGACTTAAGAATATTTTTTAATTTAAGGTTTACGTTACTTTGCAATTTTGTGCGTGTTTCTTTCCTGCTCTCCTACATTTTTAATGTATCAACGAAAGACAACAATTTCACCATCACTCCACATCGTTGAGATTCAGCTCTGTACATCTACCGAATTAAAATTTTAAAATCTGGTGCCCACAGTTTTTAAATTGAAAATATTTTGAAAATTACAGGAAAATTGTTGAAAAACGGACAATTTTACTATTTTCAGGTAATTTAATCTTTCTACAAGAAAAAGTCTAAGTAATATCGAAATCATAGCTCGATGAAAGGTGAATCTGAGACCAGTGAGTTCAAAGGTGTAAGTATCTTTTCATTTTGGAGCAGTTTACAGCTAGAGGCTTGTCGCAAAATCACTTGTTTCAGAGAAACATAAACCTTAATAAAAGATTTTCCTTTATTCCATAGATAAATCATCATAAATAAAGAAAAAACATCCATTGATAAATCAGCAAAACTGTAAGCCTATTTTATCAATGAAAGTCTCCTTCCACAATAAGATGATGGGGTTTGTAATGGACAATAAACCATACTTATAAGTTTAAGAAGCAAAACTTTTTTCAGTATTGTTTAGCCACAATACATTACTACCTTCATTCAAGCATAAAAATGCACTTGACAGTCCAAAAATTATTAGTTTTCAACACCATGCGTTTACACTGTCTCATTTTCGACAGCATTTGGTAATGCAACCCCAAATATGTATTGCATGTAAAGCCATCTATAGATAGATCTTGACAGGAATTTTTTTTTACTTTTCCCTGCGCAACTGTTACTGATTTTTTTTATTTTTCTTGAAATAGAAGCTAAAACTATAGCCAGTTGGTGATATTTTGTTTTGGTGATATGACATTTCAGTTTGTTTCTTTTTTTCTTGAAGAAGTAAATTAGCATAATCTTTCATATATGTCATACCTGCTATGTGTATTTATGCAAATTAAGCTTTAGGGCTCTTCAAATGTTGGTTTTCTAGCCTTGTTGAAGTATATAACACAAGCTCAAAGGCCATCAACATAGTCTTGGTAGTTCTTTTTTAACAACCTATAGATTCTATTAACAGTTCAATATTGACAAGTTGTTGCAAAAAAAAAAATCCCCTCTTTTACGAAGGGATATTCCTATATCCTTTCGTTTATATAAATCTATGAAATCTTTGCAAGAGTTGTATCAGATTAACAACAAGGCCTCTTGTTCTTTATATTTAGATTAGCATATTTTTAAGCACCTCCCATGTTTATCTTGTATGTATGTATGTATATGTATGTAGCACATTTTTAAGCACCTCCCATGTTTATCTTGTATTTATGTATGTATATGTATGTATGTATGTAGCAAATTTTTAAGCACCTCCCATGTTTATCTTGTATGTATGTATGTATATGTATGTATGTATGTAGCCCATTTTTAAGCACCTCCCATGTTTATCTTGTATGTATGCATGTATATGTATGTATTTATATAGCACATTTTTAAGCACCTCCCATTTTTATCTTGTATGTATGTAGCACATTTTTAAGCACCTCCCATGTTTATCTTGTATGTATGCATGTATATGTATGTATGTATGTAGCACATGTTTAAGCACCTCCCATGTTTATCTTGTATGTATGTATGTATGTATGTAGCACATTTTTAAGCACCTCCCATGTTTGTCTTGTATATATGTATTTATATGTATGTACGTATGTATGTAGCACATTTTAAGCACCTCCCATGTTTATCTTGTATGTATGTATATATATGCATGTATGTAGCATATTTTTAAGCCCCTCCCATGTTTATCTTGTATGTATGTATGTATATGTATGTATGTATGTAGCACATTTTTAAGCACCTGCCATGTTTATCTTGTATGTATATGTATGTATGTAGCACATTTTTAAGCACCTCCCATGTTTATCTTGTATGTATGTATATGTATGTATGTATCTAGCACATTTTTAAGCACCTCCCATGTTTATCTTGTATGTATATGTATGTATGTATGTAGCACATTTTTAAGCAACTCCCATGTTTATCTTGTATGTATGTGCATAATCTTTCTTTATTCGTTTCTTCTCGGGAAAAAGTCAATCAATGTAGGTAATATACCGACTGGGCATCCTTTTTTTCTCTCTCTTTCCTCTCTCTTTTTATTTTTTGCTAGCTCAAATATTTATATTTTTCTTTACATGTTTTTTTTTATTTCCATAAGGAATTCTCAGCTTCAAATGTATTTATATTTAGTCATTCATTGTGTTTGTGCTGTGATACAGATGACTGCTAAAAACAATTTGTGTTTCAGCCTGTTAGTCCTAACCTTCTCTTTGAGTGGATTTTGGAGCCAGGGACTTCTGTGCGGCAAGTGCGAGAAGAGCTGTGGAAGGAATCACAGAAGTATGGGGTCGATGTGCCTTTAGAACGGTTTTGTGTCAAGATGAAGTCCCAGAAATGTCCGGCCAAAATCTTTGTGGATCATGAAACTATCGGAAATGAAGATATCCCATTGTATGCCAACTGGGAAATTTTCGTACAGGTATTGATGAGCGACTCGTATGTCTATCGGAAAAATTCTCCCCTAATTTTTACGCCTTTAAATCATTCATACTAATAAGCACATTGTCCAGTAAAAATCTGAACCATTGTTTTCATATTCATGTTTTGTTAAAGTTCCTTTAAAGGGTGCAGAATAAAAAAAGTATGGCAACACTGATGAAAATATGGCGCTGCCCTAAAATCTTCATAATTTTTTAATAGCAAAAAATAAAAAATCGGTGGCTAAAGTGGGTCCAGAGGCAAAAATTTATACTTTGATGTCCTTGGTACTTCGGGGGTCAAAGCGGAATTTGCAATAGTAGCCTTTAGAATATTTGGAAAGAACGTTCAATAGTGGTATCAATTCACGAAACTGTAGGGGGGGGGGGGGTTAACTAACGAAGATACCGAAAAATGGAACAACGTTGATTATATGTATCTAAAAAAAAAAAAAAAAGGCATAGCGGTTCAGTCAAGGGGTAATATAGCACATAGCTAACATAAAAAACTACTATGAAATAGAAATATCAAGATATGTTTTAGAATCTAGGGGACTTGGCTGTCACCCAGTATTAACAAGTAAGGAGAAGAATTGAATTAAAGATTTAAGATGAATTAAATATTGAAAAAGAATTGAAAGAAATAGAATAAAAGTAATTGACGAGTAAATAAAAAGAATAATAAAACTAGTAGACGAAAAGAAATGAATGATGAACTCTGTAAAAAGTAAATAAAGAAGAGTAATCTTCAAGACAACTTAAACATCGAAGTGTTAGTTGTGATGATTCCAATTTTTTTTTTTTTTTTAACTTCTTAATTTATGTATTTTATTGTTCCAACTACGACTACTTTCCCTGTTCCCGACAGCACCTGCTGTAAAGAAAAAAAAACACTTTTAAACACTATTTAAACTGTTTTTCTGTTGCAGTATTTTGTTATTTTGTTGTATTTTGTATTTTTGTTTTTGTATTTTTGTAGATGATCAAGACCTATCATCTGTTTTTAAAGCGAACGCTTCAATAAGTCTTTTTTAAAACTTTGTTCAACACGCTAAGTGTCATGGGCGCTGGCAGAAAATTTTCCAGGGGGGCCAGACTCCAAAATAGCAATGGTGGTTGGGTAAAAGGAAAGGGATCAATTTATCTAATCAGCAATATATTTAATTATTATGCATTTAATCTTAAAAGAAAATCACATTCAAACCAAAATTACAGGAAGATTTATTGCTTCCGTAGATTTTAACAGATGTAGACTTGTCTTTATGCAATGTTGCATACGCCTAAAAATAGTTTATAGAAGAAGTAGAAATACTCAAAAATCATCCTGCCTGCATAGATACCACGTTTTGATTTTATAAACAAGCTTGTGCGCAATAAGCTTGAATTGGAAAATGTATGGACTTTACGAAATGTGGTTTATGTCAAGTGCGGTTCGCAAATCATTCCGTGTAAAACGATTTCCGACGTAGTTCAGATTCGCAATGTGTCATATGAACCTGTCGTCAAAAACTAAGAAGCGGTGAATTTTTCTTTTCTTTTTTTTGGCTTATGGATCGTTTTCAGTATTTTCTTGATTCTCGTTTGAAATTAGATGTTATTCTAAATTCAGCTACCGGAAGTAATAAAGATATGCCTTATGTAAATAATCTACCTGAATTGGATTATTCTTCAGGCGAGTTTCTATCGGATGAAGCAAAAAATTGTGATTTTCCGATCTAATCGTTACATGTAAATGCCCAGGAATTATAAACTTCATTGAATCAAATGAAACTCTTGCTTGCCTCTAGTCCTATAGACGTTGTTGGAGTTTGTGAAACTTTTTGGTCTGCTAATACAGCGCTTACAATGTTACATCTGCCCGGGATGAAGTGTATTTCGCGTACAAGGTGTCAAAATGCGAGAGGAGGTCAGATGCTGTATATTCGTGATGACTGGTCTTTTAGTATTCTCAGGGATTTGTCTGTATTTGATGAAGGGTTATGTGAGACTATTTTTGTTGAAGTTTTACCTTTGGGCTGTGGTCCATTTAATTTCGGGTCTGTTTATCGATCTCCGTCGGGTAACCCAAAAAGATTTTTTGAAGTTTTTGAACCGCTGTTCATAAATCTGGAAGTGTTGAAATAACCGGTTATTATTTCGGGTGATTTTAATTTTGATCTTTTGAATCTCGATGTTGGAAGTAATAAGGAGTTTTTAACTATGATGTTGTGCTCTAATTTTCTTCCAAGTATTTCTCTACCGACAAGAGTTAAAGCTAATACAGCGACATTATTAGATAATATATTTTTCTCTCCTGTTTTATTTGATGCTGAAAAATCGTCAGTAATTTTGTCTGATATGTCGGATCATTTTCCGATGAGTGTTCTTTTAAAATTTAAATAATAGTAATAAACAACATCGAGATTCAATAATGGATAATTTAAAAAAGCGATATACATGGATTGATTGTAAAATTTTACGTCAGTTAATTGGTGACCATTATTGGAGTTCGGTTTATGGCTCAGATGACGCAAATGCTGCGTTTTCAGATTTTATTGATCAAATGATGCGACTGCGGGATCGGGCTTCTTCAACACGAGTTTCGCACGGAAAGTTTGCACAGAAACTTGACCCATGGATTACTGAAGGTATTTTGACATCGTTCAAACATAAAAATAGAAAATTTAAGAATTATTTAAAATTAAATACTCCTGAGTTGTTTGAAGAATTCAGAGTTTATATAAATAAGCTAAATTCAATTATCAGACATGAGAAGAGAAAATATTATAAAGAGAAATTTTTGGAGCATAAATCGGATATGAGAAAAACATGGCAATTGATAAGTGAAAAGACACGTCCTCATAGTCGTAAAAGCACTAGTGTTAATTGCCCTGTTTTAAATGAAGAAAATATTACAGAGCCCAATGAAATTTTAAATGCTTTTGGAGATTATTTCAGTAATATTGGTTCTAGACTTGCATCGACTATGAATATGCAACTGAATTTTCCTTCTCTTTCAGTTAATGAGCAACATGAAGAAAATTCGTTTTCTTTTTCTGAGATTAAGCCTCATGAGATTGAAAAAGTTATTCTGAAGCTTAAACGAAGTTTTTCTAAGGACGAATTTGGATTTTCGGCTCAAACCGTAAAGCAAATAGCGTCAAGCATTTCACCTTTGTTGGCACATATTTTTAATCTATCACTTATGCATGGGGTTTTTGCTGAGCTTTTTAAAAAAGCAAATGTTATAGCATTACCTAAAGCTGGGACTTCAACTGACCCTTCAGATTATAGAGGCATTTCTCTACTTTCGGTTTTCAGCAAAATTTTGGAAAAACTTGCAAATAGTCAATTACAAAAATATTTATTTGATAGTAAGATTTTACACACGTCTCAATATGATTTTATAAAAGGAAAGTCAACTGAACTGACAATTCATGAGCTTTTAATAAATATTAATGATTCACTAGATGATGGTCAACATGCGTTGGCGATTTTTCTTGATGTCGCCAAGGCGTTTGACACGGTAAATCATTAGTTGCTTTTTTCTAAACTTAAGTCTTATGGGTTTTCAACACAAGCTGTTAAATTTTTTGCATCTTACCTTTCTGGGAGACGACTAGATTGTATTGATAAATCTTGTTAACTCCGTTCTGAAACTTTTCCGATTAATAACGGAGTACCTCAGGGCTCTGTCCTTGGGCCTATTCTATTTCTTCTTTTTATAAATGATTTGTCAGAAGTTTTGCCTCTTTGTAAAATTATAATGTTTGCTGATGACGTAGTAATTTTTGCTTCTCACCGGGACCTATCAGTTCTTTTCCAGAACCTCAAATGTACGTTACTAACTGTATCTGATTGGTATTCAAGGAATTTACTAGCTCTTAATAAAAAAAATGCCTATATATGTTATTTTCGCGAACTGGATCAGTAGCGTCAGATACCTTCTCTCTTTTCTTGAATGGTCTTGAATTAAAACGGGTAGATCAGTTCAAATATCTTGGGATTATTTTAGATGAAAATTTGTCGTTTCATAAATATGTATAAAAACTGTCGTTAAAAATTTCGCGAAATATTGGCATGCTAACTCGTCTTCATCATTTTTTTCCTAAAGCTATTCTAAAATCTATTTATTATTCTTTTGTCCACCCAAATTTTCTCTATTACATTTCGGTTTGGGCATCTACCTTTTTGTCTGTTTTCAAATCTCTCCAAATACTTTAGAATAAAGCAATGAGGATTCTTTTTAATGTTGATTGCAGATCTTCAGTTAGACACCTACATGGGACTTCATGAATTTTCTCTTTGGACCAACTTCACTTAATTTCTATCTCTAGTATTTGTCACGATTATCAATATAGTAATTTACCTGTAAATTTCTCCGGCATTTTTCCAACTAATTCTCAATTTCATAATTATCCTACCACGCATAAGAAATCTTTTTATGACAATAGATGGAAATTTGTCGATGACTTGACAGTTTTAGAGATATGTCATAAAAACATCTTTAGCAACCCAATGGGCATACTCCAAGTTATTGCCTGTGAGGCCTCTTCCCTTGACATGACAGTTAACCCTTCTAAATCCGCAATAGTCTCAGTAAGTTTCCTTAAATCCCTCCCCTTTTTTTCTTGCTCCTATTCCTCCTGAAACTTCTGTCACATCTCTTAAACTCCTTGGCGTTACAATTTCTTCCAATTTAAAATGGGATGCCCATATAAATAATATCCTACGACAAGCAAACTCCTCACTTTCCCTCCTTAAAGTTTTAAATAAATTCAGTTGCCCTCAATCACATTTACTACAAGTAGACATTTCTTTTGTGCGTCCCATATTAGAGTACGCTTGTCCTGTATGGCACCCTGGCCTCTCTAATGAAGCAACACAAAAAATTGAAAATGTCCAAAAGAGAGCTCTAAGAATTATTTTTAAAGAGGGCAAGATACCCTATTTGTATTTTTTAAATATTTCAAACCTAGAGACCCTCGAGAGACGAAGAAATAATTTCTGCCTCCGTTTTGGTAAGTTGGCACTTCTGAACCCCCGTACTGCGAACCTTTTCCCTGAATACCATGTACCTGATAGAAGTCATCCTCCACGAACTGTGTCCCAGCCTATCCCCACCTTATCCCTCATTCTTTGTACTACCTTGCGGTATAAGAAATGTTTTATCCCTTTTTTTACTGATTTAATAAATAGTGCTTAATTTGTGCATAAATTTTGTTGTTTCTCTTATATAATAAAAGAAACAGCTCGGTTTTCTCTATACTCTTTTTTTTGTTCCCTATCCCCTTTTTATGTTGTTTTTGAAACATTTGTTAATGTGTATATTATTTATTTTTTTTAGTTTTATTAGTTTTTATCTTATTAACTAGTTGCCATTTTGAAGTTTTTTAATATAAGTGACAAAGGAATCATACAGCATTCCGATATTTTATTATTTATTTATTTAAATTTTTTTTTAATTGGTATGAGTTTTTTTTCATTGGTTGCCAATCTTTAAATTGTTGTGCTTTTGTTATGATTTTCTTGCTTGTTTGTTTTTTTATGGACTTCGAAATTCGAATTCGGCCCTTCAGGGCTTGTGATAGTAATTTCTCGAAATAAATATCTTATCTTATCTTATCTTACGTAGGTTTTCTCACCGTTGCAGCAGAATTGTCGATTTTTCACTGACTTACCTTCTACCAAGTGCCTAGCGTCGCTAGTTGTGAAATTTTATATTGTTTGACCTATGTACTAAAGTATGACGAAGGCAAAGAAAAGGGCAAACATTTTTCCTTTTAATAGTAAATAAAAATAGTTTTTGTTTCTTTGACCAAGCTAAATATTTAAACAAGTATACACGATTATATTTGTAGAAACTAATTTGTATGTTGTTTATTTGAAATTTTCCACACGTCTTCTGCTATTGGTTGAACTTTGCGGACTTTCTTGAAAAAGTTAAATAAAGTTTAACTTCTTTCCAACTGCAATAAAGTTATGCGAGGAAAACGGTTTATTAACTTTGCGCAGAGCTTTATTAACTTTATTGACGCCGAGGGAGCCCAGCATAAGTAAAGGTACTTTTTGAAATCATTATTTAAAGGCTAGACACACGTAGCTGATTTCGGGAACCGATGTCAGCAAGGGTGTATTCCACATCGTATGATCATAATTAATGATTTTAAGAGGCGGGGCTTAGTGACGTTTTTCGGTGATTAATCATAATTAATTACGTTCTAGACAAGAAATGTACTAGGGCTTTAGATCTTTAGGCATGTAATTAATCGTATTTAATGATTATCGTAAATTAATCCTAATTAATGATGATTAATCGCCGAAAAACCTCATTAAGCCCCGCCTCTTAAAATCATCCATTGGAATCACTTGACGTAGAATACACTCTTGCTGAAAGCGGTTTCCGAAATCAGTTACGCGTGACTAGCCCTTTAAAGAAGAAGAGGATTATAAATTCAAGGCAAGGGCTTTAAAGTTATTGTTGGTCATAACTTCATCTTGGGTTTTGTTTTTCTGACTGATATTTTTGGTGTTGGTTTTGACTTAGTGCTAGTAGGCTATTTCGTTTTTGGAATGTGTGAAGAGAGAATTGATGACCCTGTTGATTCAGGAGGAACATTGCTGATGACACAAAGAAAAAAACAAACAAACAGGTTTTTCAACTGAAAGTAAGGAACAACGGTAAATATTTACCAGATCATATTATTGAGTTATGACTAAAGTAAATATACCACTCGATGCCTTTTTTTATGCTCTTTACAAATATAATAATCATTTTTGTCGGCAATGCATTTTAGCCCCCACCCTTATATATAGGCCTAGGCCTATACCAATTCAGGGTATATATTTGCACATAAGGGGAGTGGGGGTAATTTCATTTCTGATGTAAATGAGAGGTAAGTTTAAACTTTCCCCCCCACCCCCTAATGTGCAAATATATACCCTGAATTGATATATATATAGGCTATATAGGGGTGGGGGCTAAAATTCATTTCTGACAAAAATGATTATTATATTTGTAAAGAGCATAAAAAAAGGCATCAAGTGGTATATTCACTTTAGTTGTAACTCAATAGGCTAATATGGTTTGGTAAATATTTACCAATTTTTTGTTTTTCATAGGCCTATTATTGACTTATGAAAAAAGTAGACATACCACTTGATGTCTTTTTGGTAAATTTTTACCACATCATATTATTGGGTTTCAAATAAAGTGAATATACCATTTGATGCCTTTTTTATGCTGATTAAAAATATAACAATCATTTCTATTGGAAATAAATTTTAGCCCCCCCCCCCCCTACATATGCCAATTCAGGGTATATATTTCTACATTATGGGGGTTAGGGGCAAATTTTATTTGTGATGTAAATGGGAGGTAAGTTTAAACTTTACCCCCATCCCCCCACCCCTAATATAGAAATATACACCCTGAATTGGCATATATAAGGGAGGGGGGCTAAAATTCATTTCTGACAGAAATGAATATTATATTTGTAATCAGCATAAAAAAAGGCATCAAATGGTGTATTCACTTTATTCCTAACTCAATAACATGATTTGGTAAAAATTTACCATCTTTTTTTATGCTCTTTCCAAATAGAATAATAATTTTTGTCTGATATGAATTTTACCCCCACCCAGGAAGGTGCCCAATGGATATTTTTAAAAATATATAGAATGTAAAAACAATATCCAACTATACTTAGTATCAAGATAAAATATCATGCTAGACAGATAATAACATTTCTAAGACTCTTACACCTTTATCTACCTAGCTGAATATTTAACAGTATATGTAATATACAAAATATCTACCTAGTTGGATAATAATGTAGCTTAGTGTTTTTGATATATATCCAACTAGGCAGATAAGAAGATTCTCCAAGCAGTTTAGGGTTAATATCCGACTAGCCAGATAAATTGTTTCTCTTAGGCAGAGAGAATATCTACCTAGTTGGATAATAATGTTCCTTAGTGTTTCTGATATATATATATCCAACTAGGCAGATAAGAAGATTCTCTAAGCAGTTTGGGGTTAATACCCAACTAGCCAGATAATTCATTTCTTTTAGGCATAGCATGAACATCTAACTAGGTAGATAATACCAAGTCTTAACACTCCTGATATATATCCAACTAGGAGGATAAGTAAATTCCATTAGGCTATGCAGTTTTGAGATAATAACCAACTAGCCAGATAAATTGTTTCTCTTAGACACAGCAAGAAAATCTAAGTAGGTGGATAATGCTGAGTCTTAGATCTTCTGATATATCCACCAAGTTAGATGTTCATGCTATGTCTAAGAGAAAAAATTGTCTGACTAGTTGGATATTATCACTAGTTTGTATGAAGAATTTACTTATGTCTTTTTAGATATATATCAGAAGCATTAAGTTAAAGTATTATCCACCTAGTAAGAGATACTAAGTTGGCTCTTATGCTTTATTGTATTTGGCTAGCAAGATAAAACTGTTTTTCTTTTAAATTTTAAGTATTTTCCTAGGCCTAGTTACATAGTTTCTTATTTGCTTGAAAGAACTTTTCAGATAGGTAATTAGTTTGATAATTTATGCAATAACTATTCAGGGTTTAAAATTATTCTAAAATTCAACAGAATATAAATTTGTCAATATTACCCATTATGTATACTCCCCCCCACCCCTATATATACCATATCAGGGTATATATATGCACATTAGGGAGTGGGGGGGGGGTGTTGGGAAAGTTTAAACTTACCTCTTATTTACATCAGAAATAAAATTTACCCCCCCCCCTAATGTGCAAATGTATACCCTGAATTGGTATATATAGGGGTTGGGGTAAAACTCATTTCCAAAGAAAATGATTATTATATTTGGAAAGAGAATAAAAAAAAGGCATCAAGTGGTATGTTTACTTTATTTGTAAGTCAATAATATGAACAACAAAAAATTCACTGGAACAACATTAAAACTTAAAGTAACAGAAATAATTATGTATAATACCTTGCTATTCAGTAAATATTGAGCAGTTCACATTACTGACCTACAAATAAAGTGAACAAAAATAATATACCCATTGGGTATACTCCCCCCCACCCCTATATATACCATATCAGGGTATATATTTGCACATTAGGGGGGGTGGGTGAAGTTTAAAATTACCCCTTATTTACATCAGAAATAAAATTTACCCCCCCCCCCCTAATGTGCAAATATATACCCTGAATTGGTATATATAGGGGTTGGGGTAAAACTCATTTCCAAAGAAAATGATTATTATATTTGGAAAGAGAATAAAAAAAAGGCATCAAGTGGTATGTTTACTTTATTTGTAAGTCAATAAGATGAACAACAAAAAATTCACTGGAACAACATTAAAACTTAAATTAACAGAAATAATTATGTATAATACCTTGATATTCAGTAAATATTGAGCAGTTCACATTACTGACCTACAAATAAAGTGAACATACAACTAGATAGCCTACCATTTTTGGTAAATTTCTAGTGCACCACATAATTTAGCCAAGATGAAAGTGAAAACATCATGTGATGCCTTTTTATTTGCTTGTTTGGGATCTTTTTTGCAGATCATATTATTGACTTACAAATAAAGTAAACAATATCACTCAATGCCTTTTTTATCCTCTTTCCAAATACACAATAATCATTTTTGTTGGAAATAAAATTTACCCCTACCCCTATATATACCAATTCAGGGTAAATATTTGCACACAAGGGGGGGGGTAAAGTTTAGTTCTGATTTAAATGAGAGGTAAATTTAAAATTTATCCCCCCCCCCTAATGTACAAATATATACCCTGAATGACAATTATTAATACTGTTTGATATTAAACACTTGAAATTATTAGTTTATTGACTTAACAAAAAAGACCTCTTTTTTGCAAATTTACCTTAAATTACCTTAAATCACAGCTTGGAGTGAAATAAGGACTTTTGATCCTGTTGAATCACTCCTTGTGATGACTGTTGTAGTTGGTTAAGTTCTGGTAAAAGATTCTGGTGCTTCCCAGTCAAACTTCCACGGTGTATCTTTCTACTCAGCATTCAGATGGCGTTTGAAAGCATCTGTTGATTCAGCAGCAACAGTGTCCTCCTTGAGGTTATTCCAGAGGTTCTCGATCTGATTCGAGAAGAAATTGCATCTTGCTCCAGTTGTAGCATGATGTTTGCGGATTTGTCTAGGGTGTCCTTGTGTTTTGTGGGAGGTGTTGATCTCCAGGATCTCATTTTCTCGATTGGTTGAGAGGAGTTTGTGCGCCTGGATCATGTCTCCGCGTTTCCGTCTGTATACTAAGGAGGGGAGGTTGAGTTCCTTCAGCCGGTCACTGTATGTCTTGTTTTCCATGCAGGCAATCATCTTAGTGGCCCTTCGTTGGATTTGCTCAAGAACTGCCTTGTCCTTTTTGAATCGAGGGGTGGCCAGTATTGTCCCCACCTCCAGTCTAGGTCTTACTAATCCTTTGTAGAGTTTGGTGATTACGTGTTTACTCCTACTGGTGATGCTGTGTTTGATGATGCCTAGGGCTCTACTAGCATTGGCTGAGATTTCTGTGAGTGGGAGCTGAATTTCAACTGGGAGTCAACAATGATGCCAAGGTCACTCTCCTGGACAGGCTCAATTGTGTGGTGACTTCCAGAATTTTGGGTCATGAGGTACTGATGTTTGGGGTTTTTGTGTCTGAAGTGTATGACCTTGCATTTTTCTGCGTTGAATTCCAGCAGCCATCTTTTGACCCAGGAGCACATGTGGTTGAGATCAGTTTGGAGGGATTGGATGGAAGAAGAGGTGTTGGCAGGACCTATGAGTTTTGAATCATCTGCATATAGGGTGGTTTTGTTGCTGGTGATGAGGGGTAGCTCATTTATATAGAAGTTGAACAGGGTGGGGCCCAGGACACTGCCCTGGGGAACCCCACTAGTGACTGATTTCGTCAGAAAGGACATGGCTGTTTGGTCCGGTTGTCACTTTCACTTGCTGTGTTCTGTCCCTCAGAAAGTCCTCTGTCCAACTGACCACTTGTGGACTAACAGATAGAGTAAGTAGCCTGTGAATGAGGTATCGGTGACAAACCTTGTCAAATGCTTTGGCTAGGTCCAACAATATTATATCCACAGGTAATCCTCCCTCTAGTAGGTCAGTTACAAGACTATATGACTCAAGAAGGTTTGTGTCCACCGATCTCTTTGAGCAAAAACCATGCTGACTACTGCTGATAAGTGAGTTGGCCTCAATATGGTTAATGATACGCTTGTTTATGATTCTCTCCATGACCTTGCATGCCACACATGTAAGGCTGATAGGTCTGTAGTTTGCTGCTGAAGTTTTGCTACCCTTCTTGTGAATTGGGATGACTACCAATCATCATATTTTGATGTATATATCTTTTCAGTATTTCAGTTTTATTCACCTATTAACACTAAGCTGACTGTCTTCTGATTCAAAAATGCAACTTTTATTACTTGATAATCATTCTGTAAATCACAAATATTAAATATAATTTTTTATTGTAATTGCTTGTCAAAACAGAGACCATATATTGAATTTATGGTGGCAAATTACTCCCATTGGACTGGCTCTAATGAGAGGTGACTGGGTCTAAACTAGCATTGTGCCATACTGTAGTAAAATAGGGGCAGTCCAAAAACACATCTTTAATTTTCCAGAATGCCAGAGAAAAGACGTCTTTTACCCTATTTCATTATAAATTCATTTTGTAAAAGTTATATAATCTACAAAAATTGATTTGTCAAGATTAAATTGAATATAACAAAAAAACAAAACAAATCTTTCATGTTTTCTTCTTATTCTGTTGGTTGCTTAAAAACTGCAATGTCACCTGTATCTAAAAAATATCAAAACTGACAGAAGAGACATGGTGGATGGAGAAACTGGGTTTATTTTTTATTCAACTTAATTGTGACAAATCAATGCTTGTGAATTATATGACTTTAACAAAATGGATTTTATAAAGAAATAATAGTTTTCAAGGGTAAAAAAAGGCTTAAAATTAAATTTGCAAGAACAGCAATTATTATATTCAGAAAGAACATAAAAATGACATCTAGTGGTATATTCACTTTATTTGTAGGTTAATAATACAAACTATGCAATATTTACCTGCTCTTCATTTCCTTAAGTGACCCTGGTGTTTCATAAGTTGTTTGTAAAAAATTAGGACTAAAAGTCAAACTTGAGCACAAAGAGCAAAGTATTACAGTTTGTTACCATGAACCATTTGAAAATATTTACGGGTTGATCCCATAAGTATCCCTAGGCATGTAATATAGGCAATAGCAAAACTAAAAGAAAATAATGAAATTCTTGCTTTATTATATTGCCTACAACAAGATTCAGTTTATCTGATCATTATTTTCTTTCCTGTTGCTATTCACTTTCTAAAATTATTTGAAATAATGGGCTAGGCTATTTTGGATAATGCTAGGCATAGAAAATCATATAAAGGTAGATTATTTATTCAGGCCCAAGCATTTATAGCCAAATGTCTTAGCAAAACATAACAGGCAAGAATGCAACATAATACTCATAGTGGAGAACAAGTAGGAGATAGAAGGAGGGAGGAAGAAAGATAAGGAGACAGCTTTATTACATTCAACATTTATACTTAGTCTAATTCATAAGGGTTAAGTTGGTGAGCTCACTACACTAGAGCAGAGATGCTCTCCTAAAGCAAACATCTTAATAAAATAAAAGTAGAACCACTAGATCCTTAATTTTGTGCTCTCTTCCAATATAACTTCCATTAAGCCTGCCCTGATTTTGCATCCTCTCCCCTGATGTTCCTGTATATAACCCTACTAATATATTTTTCTTTGTGGTTTTTTCATCCTATGCTGTATCACATGACATGTAGCTTCTGTTTAAACTCAAAGAAATATAGTTTTTCCCTAGTGATTGATTCCAAAACTGGATAAAAATATTATAGATAGCTAAACACATGGATAATAGCAGAAAGAAACATGATAATCTAATTAACAGAAACATTCTATAAAGTGAAAATGTTATTGTTTTTCTTTTAGTTTGGTATATAACCTAGAGCTATTAGACTATATTGAAAGGAGTATGAAATGAGGATTCTAATGATAATAATTTTATTCTATTGAGGCTATTCTCTTTGAAGAGCCCCTCTCCTTTAGTGTTACCATATTTTGGTAAATATAATGGTAACAATGCTTGGGCTCTTTTGAAGGAAACACAATCAAATAAAAGTGTATTATTTTTTTATTTGTTGCTTATTTCATGTTGTTTGCATATTTGTAATCATATTTATGACAATAAAACCCCTACCCCTAATGGTCTTAGATGTAATCCTGGAATAAATATGAAACTAAAGATTATTAGTGACGAAATTCTTACTTTGTAATATATATTTGTACTGCAGCTGAAATGAGTATTACAGTTTAATTATCATATTTTCGTCTTTGTTTCCATTTTTATTCACATTTTTTATTCAATTGTGCAAATTTCATTCAATTTCATATATAAAGTAGCTATGGTATTGGATTTAAAAAATGACACAGCAGAATTGCTAAGTTTAGGAAATATTATAAGTATTCAAAATTGTTTGATCAAGCCATGAAAAACTACCATTTCTGAAACAATTATAAATTTACATGGCAATTCAGGTGGGCAAATTACATCATTTTTTAGATCTGATAGCTCTGATTTTTGATTGTTCTATATACAATCAAATGACATAATATTATCAAAAATGACATAAAACATGAATGGAAATGCAATTAATTGAAACTTGTTGTAATTTATAAAATAAGAATTTTATCACTTTTAATCTGTATTTTTGTATATAGACCAAGGCTATGTCCAGGATCCTAAGGGGGTGGGGGGTAAATTGTCACAAACATGACTATTCATAGGCAGCGCAATTGCACTGCCTAAGTAAAGAACAATGTTAGCACAATGTATTTTTTTTTTCATACCAGGGCGCTTTGTATCAAAGGACTTGTCATAGAAACTTCGAAAAGGGGCCCATTTGATTGGAAATTGGAATGGCTAGTGACCTTTTTAATTGTTAAAAGTGATTGGAAGGCAACTAACACCCCTTCCATGCCCACCATTTTCCCAAACACGTATGATCAAAATTTTGAGATAGCCATTTTGTTCAGCATAGTTGATTTCAGGATAGAAATTATGTTTTTGAGGAAGACACTCCCCCACAGCCCTCAGGGCAAGGGTTTAAGTTATGCCCTGGGGCATATAAGAACAAAGTTGGCACAATGTATTATTTATTATTTTTTTTCCTTTAGACCAGGGCACTTTGTATCAAAAAAGTTGTCATAGAAACTTTGAAAAGGGCTTGTTCAATTGGAAAGTGGAGTGGCTTGTGCCCTTTTTAATAGTCAAAAGTGATCAGAAGGCAACTAACACCCCTTCCACGCCCACCAGTTCCCAAAACACATCCAATAAAAGTTTTGAGATAGCCATTTTGTTCAGCATAGTTTTGAAGGAAGTGCAATATACTCTACTAGCTTTTTACC
>NC_142794.1:153475-178508 GCF_049724085.1 Artemia sp. Qi Xiang Cuo | reverse complement strand
AAAAAATGGGGGGGGGGCTTTGGGTTCCCGGGGCTTTTTGGGGGCTCAGGGGGCATTAGGGGGGCAGGGGGCCTTTGGGGTTGGGGTAGGGACCTCACGACACTGTTCAAATTGAACTTGTGTATTATAACGACCACAGAGTTTCACCCTCAAATCCTCTTCTAAAACATCTTCTAAAATCATCTTTTAAAATGTCTCTAACTGTTTTGCCGAAATAATTCCCTAAAATGTCTAAGACGCTTTCGCCCAAATAACCCCTAAACGTAATTTATGCGTGTTCCTTTTGTTTTTGGCATCCCTGCGCTGTCACATTTGAAATTACTGGGATACCCTTTCACGCGTTAATCTCTTCATCGCTAAGATGTTTCTTGGAGAATTGTTTCCATGGCGAAGTTTATTAATATCTTTGGAGTTCGACCAGTAGAATTGTTTCCTGGGCGAAGTTCATCAATGTCTTGGGTCTATTCCTGGAGAATTGTTTCTGGGCGACGTTTTTTAATATCTGACAGATGATGTCATGGTTGATTGATTTGTCAAGAAAGGGGAAATAATTTGTTGTGTCTAAGGGGAATTATTGATTCAGGAAAGGAGAATTGAGGTCATTGAATCTTAACATTCGCCCCGAGCATGCACTTGGCCAAAACAACAACAACATCAAATAAATCGACCTTGGAAAAAGAGGTCATTGACCCACTTCGATTACGCAATCAATTTCTCGGAAACATGTTCTCCCTAGGGACTCTATGCCCATATATGGACTCCCCGTGGGAGTATAAGACCCCTTTCTACTCAAGAGTCGTTTTTAAGGAATTCGGACAAAGAGTCAAGGTTTAGCGTAAAGAGCGAGGTATTGAGGAGGGGGCAGCACCTCCTCATATACGTAATAATTTCTGTTTGTTTTGAGTTTTAATGCTGATCTTTACTTTCAGTTGAAAAAAAATTGTTTATTACTCTAAAAGGTCTAGAATTTTTATATAATTAACCCGTTAGGGGGCTTTGAGTTTGTTCCGGTTAAGTTTTTTGTTACGTTAAGTGTTTATTACCTTCAGAGTTAAATAAGTCATTTCACATTAGAATGACGTATTATATGTAAACCATCTTAATCTTTGTCTAAGGCCATGATGAGAAACTTCAAAATGTAGAATGGTGGTGGAGAATGAAGCATGAAAGGCATCATGGGGAAGTTCTTACGTATTTATACTGACACCTATTATCATATATTATCAAAATCGTCCAAATTAGCCCCATCAATTTTTTTTGGAAATGAGATGACATAAAATTACAATTGATTTTGGACCGAAATGCCCACAGTTCTTATTTCACTATTAAATCCTTCCTCCCTATAATTTGTCAGCCAATCAGAAAATTCTCTGAAAAATCTGATAGGTTCAGATTAAGCTCTAGCTAATTCTCAGCATTTGCAAAATCTTATTGCAGATGGGCCTATACATCATGCCACGGCTTCCTTTACACCCTACCTTGCTTCCTCCCAAATGGTAACAATGGGTTTTGCTTTCTGTTTAGAGTTGAAGTGCTTAGTGTTTTGTCTCAGCAAAATGCGTCTATGTTATTCTAAGCGAGCTTTCTTACTTTATAAGGATTATTGGGACCGTTTTTTGCCTGAAGAAAAAAGATTTAAATATCTTCCATAGCCATTGCTGGTACAAATATTTCAAATCGGTGTTTCAGTTGCTCTATACACAATTTTCTTTGCAAAAATGTGTATGCAAAAAAATATTTGTATTATTTACAAATATTGCAAAATCCATAATCTCTCTTATCACTTGCAAGGAGAACAACTGCCCTTAATCATTATCATAGCACTATCCCGCTCAAGAAGTTTTTACTTTTATAACTTTAATAAATCAAATAATATTAACAATTTGTTTACTAAATATCAGTATATGTATATTAAACTTTGCACATTCATTTGTATTTTTTTTTCAGTAAAGAACAAATTATGTTCTGGCCTTGGGAAGGCATAGGGGTTTTGAGCCCTACTCATGTTAATTTCTGCTAGTTTTGAGTTTGACTCGGTTATTTATTGTAATTTCTGTTCGTTTTTGGTTTCATTTATTTATCTATGCTTATTTGTGGTAGTTTCACGCTTGGTAGATTATTTGATTTTATTTTTGCTCGTCTTTGGTTTTTGCTTATTTTGTGGAAAAAGTTTGTTTTAATTAATTTCTGTTCGTTTTATATTGACATAGTTTTTTCAAGGAAAAAAAATGATTCTTTAAATCTTTTCATTTTTTTTTAAGACTTTATGGTTTGGCCTGCTATTTGTATGCTGGAGAAAAACTTTCAGCTATTTTTAACAACATACGCCTTTTTAAAAATCTGGACACAAATAGTACCGTAGTGTTTAATTTAGTTCCATACCTCCTCTAGTTGACCTTAAATAGAAAACTTGATATCATTCGCAAAAAAATCTGTTTACTTTCTTTGATAGCTTGGATACACTTACGCTATTTTGATTTGTTTAAATTTTAGAGCAGAAGTAGCCCCGAAAGTTTGAACATAAACTTTCTTGATTATATTTGATTAATCGAACATAATCGTTCTTGAACATAACTCAGTCCTTCTTGGGATACTGCTGAGATACCTCACTGGGAATTAACATTAACACAGTACATTTTGATTTAATCTTAAGCCAACATTTAATTTTTAAACATAATAGGCAAATGGGATGGTCGGCGTAGGAGGGGGGCAATTTTCCCTCCAATAACTTTCGACTATTAAAATGGACATTAGCCCTTTCTATTTTCAATGGAATGAGCCCTTTTCGAAGTTCCTAAGACAACTCCTTCGATACGAAGTGCCCTGGTCTAAAAAAAAAACAAAAAAAAAATTAATAATACATTGTACCCACATCGATCTTAACTATAAAAATGTTAAGCCTTCCAATCTTCCAGTTGGACCAAAACATCCACAAATTTATTGAAATCAGAGATTTTTCTTTGAATTCTGTAAAAATAACAGCATTTTCTTCATCAGCATAAAAGTCAATATATTTTTGATAACTTTCTATATTTTTCACTTCTTTCCACCATTACTCTTTCATTGGCAGAATTATTCAAGATATTTCGTCTTGGATTATTTTAGCGTCTTTTGATTATACAATTTTTGCGGCAACTTTTCAGCCGTTATCTCCTTTTTCATTTGCGGGGAGAACATCTGCATTTCCTGTTTTTTTTTAGCACTTGTCTCACTCAAGCAGTATTCGTCATTACACGTCACTATACTTGTCTTTCAACTCTTTATCGGATTGCAGTTGCTCTTGGAAACATGACTAAAGCTAGATACAAAAATATCATCACAGAGAGCTCTAAAAATCATAGCTATAGCACGGTTTTTTTCTGAATTTCTTCCGCTGTTTTTTTTTCTAAATCGGGTTGAAATCCAAATAGTTTTTGTTTTCCAGTTTACCGAAAAGCCTCTTATTATGATTATAACACTGCCCTTTTGTACAATAATGTATTATTGTGTGGGAGTATAAAACCCCTCGCCCCTGAAAATGCCCCCCCCCTCTTCCATAGAAAAGAAGGCTTTCCAAATTAGAGACTTTTATTTGAGTTTTATTTTTTTAAATTTCCGTAGGGGAAAGAAATTTGGTACTTGTGTATTATGGGCAACTCAGTCAAGTTTGCGCTGTGTAAAACTCGAGAACAAACCTGTTTCTTCATTAGTCTTTTTCAGCTAAGCGCGAGACAAGACAAAGAAAAGTGATAGAATGTATGGGAAATCTATAATTTGAGCTATATATTTGCACTTAAGGGGGGGGGGAGGGTGGTGGTGGTAGTAAAGTATTTTCGCAGCTTGAAGTCAGAAAACAATTCTGTCTAGGTATTGCCACAAAAAAATTACAGAAGAATAGCGAGTTATCTGGAAATTACTTTTAACTTAAAAAAATAAAAAATAAAAAATCCCTGTATAAAGTAAATGTAATGTTTCATTTAAGTGTTTTTTCCAAGTTTTAAGTTTTTTTTTCAATGACCGTTTTTCCAATTATTAAGTACTATTATTAGGTTAATGTAGTGTTTCATTTAAGTGTTTTATGATGATTGCTGATCAAAGTTTATGTGTAGTAATCAATGTTATACTTTAATCGGAGGTATAGCAATTCCCATGCTATGATTACCAGACCGGTTATTTGGCAGTGTATAATGTGGTCAAGCATGTTTTGAGAGTTTTGTCGTAATAATATAATGTGGTCAAACAGGTTTATTTCTGTTATTGTTGTCAATTGCACAATGAATGTACATCGTCAGTTCACGTGCACATTCTTAAAAAAACTGGTATGTTATAAAGTAGTCAAATATGTTTTGAGGGCATGCATGAAATTATATAACTCAACCATAGTGGTTTTTCGAGGTAACATCCGTTTTTTTCGTCCTTGAAATATCGTATAAAATAGTCATGCATTGGAATTTAATTTTCATTATGTTTTAGCATATCGAGCATAGTACACTAGATTTTATTAACTCTGAAACAATGGATATTACTATTTTCAATGTGAGTACACTTTCATTCTTTATTTCCAAAAAAAAACAATTGTTTTACTAGCAAATTAAAATTTCAGGGAGCCTTAGCCCCCCTCCCCTCCAACAATGCAAAAATTTGAAATATAATGAGTATATTTGATATAAAACGCTAATTATGCTTTTTTCTATTATGTAAATAAAATCTCTCCTCCACAGCTATGTTTACAAGTTTTAATTGTTTTGAAACAGTTCTTTTTTTTCGTTCAAAAATGTACATTTTCCAATCGTGCGTTTAAAATGTGCTGTCATAAGACCATTTGTGTTTAACCTGTTACCAAAGAGGGGATGATTTCAAAACAACATTTGGCATACGCCTTATCTGAATTAAGAAAACAAACAAATGGAAACATGTAATTCTAAACGCCGTTTGTTTTCTGGCCAAATTAGACAGATAGTTTTTAATTGTATTTGATGAAAGCAAATGGATTTCACAGATGATTAAGAGGCTTTTATAAAAATATATGACAGGGAATGGGGGGGGGGGCAATGTATCAATTCTAACATGGTTTTTCTTTACTTGGTACCCGTTAAAAACGAAATTTTTTTGTTAAATAAGTAATTCTTGTATCTTTTAAAAGAACTTTACGGAGTTTGAGAGAGACTCTGTTCCCTGATTCCGTGTGGTTAGAGGAGGATTCTTTGTGCAGACTAATTTTCTCTTCTGTAAAAAAAAAAAAAAAAAAAAAAAAAAAAAAAAAAAAAAACTATTTCATCGCTTGGAAAGTAAGGGAGGATGGGAATTCTTTATGCAGACTAATTTTTCGAAATTCCCCTTCCCTCCAAACTCAAATTTTCCAAAATTTTACTTTAAAGGCTTTTCTTTTAAAATATTTCTAAAGTGCTAATAGTTATAGCACTACAAAAATCAGAATTGACTTTATAGGTGAAATTATATTACGGGGAGATTTTTATGATATCCCTCTTCCCTCCAAACTAAAAATTTTCCAAAATTTTACTTTAGAAGCTTTCTTTTTAATTATTTCTAAAGTGCTAATAGTTATAGAGCGCTACAAACATCAGAATTGACTTTATAGGTCAAATTATATTATGGGGAGATGTTTCTTAAATCCTCCTTCCCTCCAAACTCAAAATTTTCCAAACTTTTACTTTAAAAGCTTTTCTTTTTAAATATTTCTAAAGTGCTAAGACATAGAGTGCTACAAACATCAGAATTGACTTTATAGGTCAAATTATATTATGGGGAGATGTTTTTGAAATCCCCCTTCTCCCCAAACTAAAAATTTTCCAAAATTTTACTTTAAAAGCTTTTCTTTTTAAATATTTCTGAAGTGCTAAGACATAGAGTGCTACAAACACCAGAATAAACTTTAGTGGGCAATTTATCTTTAAAAGAGGGCATATTATTTCCTTACTAAATTTTTCTTCTTTTTTAAGGATATTGAGGTGGATTCATGCAATTACCCTCCCTCTGAAAAGAGACCAAGATGGGGTGATATCACATCGATGCAAGCTGCAAGGCCCTCCAGAATCAGATATGCCAGCTTCAATACAAGTTCGATGGACCAACCACGAGCCTCTCAAGCCAGTGTCAGCTCTAAAAAAACCGTTATGCAACCAGGAAGAAAATGCAAGAGAAAATGGATAGATTCTCATAATGCATAGGACTCATCTAGTCAAGATCGGAAGGTCACCCCCTATCAAGCATTGCCGGGCCCTTCACGACCAATGCAAGGCGATAATGATGTGGCCCCTACAGCTCTCGACATGCAAGCTGCAAATTTAAATGTGAGTTTTCAAATATTATTTCTCGCTAATGATTCTTTATCCCAAGTGAATTTGAAGGAGTGTGTGAGCGGTACATGCGCCGCTTATTTTTGTGTATACCCGATAATTCATGGAGATAGTATAATGAATATTGCAAATTCAATAACGTCGTAATGATTTTCATTATTTTGTTGTGTGTTTGTGTGTGTGTGTGTGTGTGTGTAAGCGGTGCATGCGCCGCGTCTACTCGATAATTCATTGAGATACTGTAAATTCAATATCGATGTAATGATTGAATGGCATATATTTCCATATCATTATTTCTTATGTCTGATCGAAGCGCGGAAATAATTTCATCATATATATCAATTGAATTTTATTTTAATGCTGATTTTAAATATCTTTAAATTATTTTGTTTACATTAATGCATCAAAATCTAAGAGAAAATTACGAATTTTTTAAATAGACATTCAGTCGTTGCATAAGTTTTTTCCACTGAACATGTTTATCTGGCGCTGTTTCCGAAGTATGTTAAAGGCTACTGGAATATATGCTAATGGGTTAGGAACGCAATTTCAACATAGAGGGATTTTTCAGAGTGTGTGTGCGGGCGTGTCCGCGTGTGTTCATGTATGTGTGTGCGTATGTGTGTGTATATGTGTATGTGTGTATGTATGTTTATATATATATGTATATTTGTGATTGTGTGTGTGTTTGTGGTTGTGTGTGTTTTTGTGTATGTATGGGTGTGTGTAAGTATGTGTATATGTGTGTGTGTGTGTGTGTGTGTGTGTGTGTGTGTGTGTGTGTGTGTGTGTGTGTGTGTGTGTGTGTGTGTGTGTGTGTGTGTGTGTGTGTGTGTGTGTGTGTGTGTGTGTGTGTGTGTGTGTGTGTGTGTGTGTGTGTGTGTGTGTGTGTGTGTGTGTGTGTGTGTGTGTGTGTGTGTGTGTGTGTGTGTTTGTTTTTGTGTGTGTGTTTGTGTGTGTGTTTGTTTGTGTGTGTGTTTTTGTGTTTGTGTGTTAGTGTGTGCATGTTTGTGTGTGTGTCTGTGCATGTGTGTGTGTGTGTGTGTGCATGTGTGTGCGTGTTTGCAGCGCGTGTATGTGTGTTATTAACAAAATTTGTAATTTATTATGCATTGTTTCGTAAATAATCCTATAAGAAAAAATTTGTAACTTATTATGCATTTGTTTGATAAATTAGATTCCAATTAAGAAAAAATAAAACATTGTTTGATAAAAAGAAGAAGAAAAGTCTGCTATAATTGTGATAAAACTTTCGTCAAAGAAAAAAAAACTTAATCCATTCATTTTCTAGTTTCAGGGGGAAGCTGTGAAAACTTCTGCCTTCCTTTGCCCGGTAATTCAAAGTATCATGGGTAATTGTCCCCTCTCACCGGATGATGATATTAGTGAAGGTATGCCATTTAATATCCCCCTGGATTTTCAATTTACAGCTGAAGAAATGGACAGTCTTATTCAAATTCTTTGACCCAATTTTTCCGAGGATATTTTTGACGATGGTTTTATAATTAGCGAATGGAGTCCTGAGAAAGTAGACACGAGACACAAAAATAGTGTCAACTCTTCATAACAGCGGGAATTTTATTTGTTAACATATGCTGTAAATCAATTGAAAACATATAGATAGGATTTGACTCCTCCCGAAAAAAACACGATTGACGGGAGCATTGATTTAAAAGACGTAGTAAATGCTTTTCAGAGTCACACCGACCTACCTCGAACACAAATAGAGATTCAGATTCATGCATGGAGGAGCCAAGGGGGGATTAAAGTATCAGTAAACCAAAAAGTTTATTTACACAAGGGGACATCTTAGGACTTTTTTTATTTTAATTCTTCAACTGGTAACCTGACTTTTTACCATGGTCGAAATGAATTTGAAGACAACTTTTTTAACTGGGTAAATAAATTAATTTCGACTTTGGACACGTTTAACGAGAGAGGTAGTGGGTCCACCATTTTATACATTGAACACATGTATCTCAATCTCAGTAGATTTAAAAAAAACTTTATTTTAAGGGGGGGATGGGGTAGTTGACAAATAAAATGTCACCCAGATTTGTCGTCTATGAGAGGGTTTCAAAGTTTTAAGTTGTAAATGGTACCATATTGCTTTCAATACATATTTTTAGATGCAGCCCATAAAACATTAAGAATAGATTGGACAAAGGAAAATAACAATAGCATAACACGTAAGAGCGGTAAAAATTTCACAAAAGTACATCTTGATTACTATGAGGTGAAATATCCGTCGTCTTTCAAAAGGAAAAACGCATTTCATAAATATAATAAAACTCTCCCGTTGGGGGTGGTTGTTCTTAAGTTCGACATAGAAATTTTAAATGGCGGAAAGAAACAACCTAAAAAAGGGGTCTTATGTTCTGTTAGGAAATTCATGGTGTAATATTATAAAAATTGGGCTTTGGATATTTACAAACTCTGCAAAGATGTAAATTCCTCCCGCCATTTTCTCTTCGTTGAGGCAATAAGTTGAGTCCTTTCTCAAATGTCAAAGAGAGGAGAACGCCACTATTGCCGCGTGTGCCTTTCCCCATTTCGAAATGAAAAACCATTCTCAGATCCCATGGGATATTGCAAAACTCATGGGAATCAAAGAATAGAAATGCCGGCAGAAGGCAAAGATACTTTACAATTTAAAAAAAGAGTTGGAATATTTCAGTAGTGTTTTGTTGTTCTTTACCTTGTTAATGTTACATTCTGTTGATTTTAATAGTTCAATTTTAATTTCTTTCATTGAAATGCAAGAGTTGGAAATATTTCAGTAGTGTTTTGTTGTGCATTAACTTGTCACAATTACATTCTCTTAATTTTTCAAAGTTCATTTTGAATTTCTTTCGTGAAATGCAAGAATTGGAATATTTCAGTAGTGTCTTGTCGTGGTTTACCTTGTCACAGCTACATTCTCATGATTTTTCAAAGTTCATTTTGGATTTCTTTCATTGAAATGCAAGAATTGGAATATTTCTGTAGTGTGTTTATGAGCTTTACCTTTCCACAGGTACATTCTCATGATTTTTTAAATCACGATTTGATTTTCTGTTGCGACATGAAAGAATTAGTCTCCTTATGGACGTTTTTGTTTTTCTTTTACGTTTCACTGTACAATTCTGTTGGGGGTAATAGGTCATTTTTAAATTATTTAAGTGAAATGCAAGAGTTGGAATATTTCAGTATTGTTTTGTTGTGCTTTACCTTGTCACAGTTACATTCTCTTAATTTTCCGAAGTTCATTTTGAATTTCTTTCGTGAAATGCAAGAATTGGAATATCGTTTCTTCAACTGAAAGTAAGGAGCAACATCAAAACTTAAAAACGGACAGAAAATAGAGGCTGTTTCCAAAATATTTAGGATTCTTTAACTTCATTGTTGACAGTCAAAAGCTATGAGTTTGAGAAAATATCTATTGTCAGACACTGTTACCGTAAAATCTGAGCTATTAAGCTTTTTTGACCGTAAACTAGTTTTTTGTAAGAAAATTATGGAAAATACAATTCTCTTGTTCAAATGTAAAACTTAAGTCTATTTTTGGATCGAAAAATAAAACTATTTCCTTAAAATCTGAGCTAATAAGGTTTTTTGACCGTAAACTCTAGTTTCTTGTAAGACAATTTTGGGAAATACAATTCTCTAGTTCAAATGTGAAACTTGAGTCCAGTTTTGGATACTCATAATGATGAGGACTGATGGTTCTAATTCAATAAAATTTTTTTATAAAACAAACTATTTTTTTTTAAACTTCGAAATTATTCAACTTTATTTATTTTTTATCTTTTTCTTTTGAACATATATTAAAATGACAAAATATCTTTCTTGAATTCACCTCTTGGATACACAATATAGAAATTATAAAAAAAATGTAATTTCCAGACTTCATTTGCTTGCAAGAGATACCGAGAGTTCTATGACTCCTCCCCGCAATTAATTCTAAGGGTTTTATGACTCCTCCCCAAAATGAATTCAGATGCTTTTAGGAGTCATTCCCCTTAGCCATAAGACCATTCGACCTTGAGCGAAGGTATAAAAGTTTGATGATGTATTTCTCTTCTGATCAAGTACATTAATACATTCCAAGATGATAGGACTCTATGACACAGAATTTATCGGTTTGAAAATATCATCTTGTGGTGTTATATTTGAATGTTCATTTTTATCATTGTCAATGGAACTCGAAGAAATCGAATGCTATCATTTGATAGTGAACTACAAAATGTTTGAGTATGATAAAAGCTTGTGGAGTACTACATTACATCGTATAAACAGACTGGGATTCGACGATAGAGTGATTACACCACTTAATAATAGTGGTCAGGAACTGAGAAATGTCCAGGTTGAAGTCAGTGAAATTTGCAGCTCTTTCGGGGTTGAAGCACTCTAAGTAAAGGGTAATGTACCTACAGATAAAGTTTTAATTCAAAAGTGTGACCATAGGTGTGTAAAGTCAAAAGTGTGTAAAGTTTTAAAAAAAACTTTATTTTAAGAGGGATGGGGGCTAGTCGACGAATAAAATGCCACCCAGATTTGTCGGCTACAGGAGTGGTTCAGGGTTTTAATTTTGAAACGGGGCTGCATTGCTTTAAATATACATTTTTAGTAGCAGCCCATAAAACATTAAGAATCGATTCAACAATGGAAAATATCGCTAGCCTTGCTCGTAACGGTGGAAAAAATTTTCCTAAACTAAATTTTGATTGTTTAGAGCGGAAGTATCCGGTGTCCTTGAGAGAAATAGCCATATTTGAAAAAGCGAATGAAAATCTTGGGTTTGGGGTGGTTGTTCTCCAGTACGACACGGAATTTTTAGATGGGGGAAAGAAAACAAATAAAAAAGGATTTTTATATTCATTGAGGACATCGATGCTAGATAATATTAAAATTGGGTATGGGATGTTTATAAACTCCACAAGGATTTAAACTCTTCTGGTCATTTTTTCCCCGTTAAGGTAAAAAGTTGAGTCTTATCCCAAGTCTTGAAGTAAGGGGACCGATAATATTGTCCAATGTGCCTGTCTCGATTTAGAAATAAACAAACATTCTCGGATCCCATGAGATACTGCAAAACTCATGGTAATCAACGAATTGAAATTCCGGCCTAAGGCAAAGATATTTTAAAATTTAAAAATAGAGTTGGAATATTTCAGTAGTGTTTTGTTGTTCTTTACCTTGTTAAAGTTACATTCTATTGATTTTCATAGTTTATTTTGAATTTCTATCATTGAAATGCAAGAGTTGGAATATTTAAGTAGTGTTTTGTTGTGCTTTACATTGTCACAGTTACATTCTCTTAATTTTTCAAAGTTCATTTTGAATTTTTTTCGTGAAATGCAAGAATTGGAATATTTCAGTAGTGTCTTGTCTTGGTTTACCTTGTCACAGCTACATTCTCATGATTTTTCAAAGTTCATTTCAGATTTCTCTCGTTGAAATGCAAGAGTTGGAATATTTCAGTAGTGACTTGTTGTGCTTTACCTTGTCACAGTTACATTCTCTTGATTTTTCGAAGTTCATTTTGAATTTCTGTCGTGAACTGCAAGAGTTGGAATATTTCAGTAATGTGTTGTTGTGCTTTACCTTGTCACAGTTACATTCTGTTGATTTTCATAGTTCATTTTGAATTTCTTTCATTGAAATGCAAGAGTTGGTATATTTCAGTAATGTTTTGTTGTGCTTTACCTTGTCACAGTTACATTCTCTTAATTTTCCGAAGTTCATTTTGAATTTCTTTCGTGAAATGCGAGAATTGGAATATCGTTTCTTCAACTGAAAGTAAGGAGCAACATCAAAACTTAAAAACGGACAGAAAATAGAGGCTATTTCCAAAAGATTTAGGATTCATTAACTTTAGTGTTGACAGTCAAAAGCTATGAGTTTGAGAAAACATCTATTGTCAGACACACTATTTCCGTAAAATCTGAGCTATTAAGCTTTTTTGACCGTAAACTCTAGTTTTTTGTAAGAAAATTATGGAAAATACAATTCTCTGATTCAAATGTGAAACTTAAGTCTATTTTTGGATCGAAAAATAAATCTATTTCCTTAAAAACTGAGCTAATAAGGGCTTTTTGACCGTAAACTCTGGTTTCTTGTAAGAAAATTATGGAAAATACAATTCTCTAGTTCAAATGCGAAACTTAAGTCCTGTTTTGGATACTCATAATGATGAGGACTGATGGTTCTAATTCAATATTTTCTTCATAAAACAAACTATATTTTTTTTAAATTTCGAAATTATTCAACTTTATTTATTTTTTATCTTTTTCTTTTGTACGTATCTTAAAATGGCAAAATATCCTTCTTGAATTCACCTCTTGGATACACAATACAGAAATTATATAAAAAAATGTAATTTCCAGACTTCATTTGCATGCAAGAGATACCGAGACTTCTATGACTCCTCCCGCAATGAATTCTAAGGGTTTTATAACTCCTCCCCAAAATGAATTCAGATGCTTCTAGGAGTCATCCCCCTTAGCCATAACTCCATTCGACCTTGAGCAGAAGGTATAAAAGTTTGATGATGTATTTCTCTTCTTAACAAGTACATTAATACCTTCCAAGATGATAGGACTCTATGACACAGAATTTATCGGTTTGAAAAAATCATCTTGTGGTGTTATATTTGAATATGCATTTTTATTATTGTCAATGGAACTTGAAGAAATTGACTGTTATCATTGGATACTGAACTATAACATGTATGAGTATGATAAAAGCTTGTGGAGTACTACATTACATCGTTTAAACAGACTGGGATTCTACGATAGAGTGATTACACCACTTAATAATAGTGGTCAGGAACTGAGAAATGTCCAGGAGGAAGTCAGTGAAATTTGCAGCTTTTTCGGGGTTAAAGCACTCTATGTAAAGGGTAATGTACCTACAGGTAAATGTTTAATTCAAAAGTGTAACTCTAGGATTCCACTTCTCAATCTAGAAGAATTTAAGTGTCCCAAATTTGAAGAGTTTTATAATCATCCTGAAGACGATAGCAGGTTATTTGCACGCTGGATACCTAAGGTCATACCTGATCGTGATAAATGCATTAGACATGGTAAAAACTATTCCATATCATGAGACCATCGTTTCTGGATTTTTCAGAGTAAACGCGTTTATGACTATGTGTCATAATTTAATTTTGTACTAATATTCTACATAGCATTATTTCATTAAAAATATATTATGCATTACATTTCTATATTTTCATTGTTTTTAGAGTAAGCTAGAATATCAACAGTATAGATTGTATATTAGAACATCAGAGATGTGAGAAATGCAGTTTGCATACATTTATTGTCAGACACATGAGGTAACATTGACAAAATCTAGGTATCACAATGAATAAATTCTTTATCAACATCCGTTGTTGGATTTGTCATTATGTCATTATGAAAAAAATTGTAAGTAGGTAAGTAAGTAAGTAACAAACTCTTTTCTTAAATTCCCCTCTTGGATACACAAAGAAGACATTTCATTCAAGAAAATATGAAAATATTTGTAAGTAAGTACCACACTCTTTCTTGAAGTCACCCTTGGATACACAATACAGATACTTTATTCAAGAAATTATGAAAAAATCGCAAGTAAGTAACAAACTCTTTCTTGAATTCCCCATTTGGATTCACAGTACAGAAATTTAATTAAAGAAATTATGAAAAAAAAAATGTAAGTAAGTAAGTAACAAACACGTAACCTCGTCTAAATTAACCTTAAAAAATGAAATAAAGCCTTAAAAAATGAATCAGGACGATGATAAACCCCTTCAAATTTAGGACACTTAATTTCTTCTAGATTGAAAAATGGAATCCTAGGGTCACACTTTTGAATTAAAAATTTATCTGTAGGTACATTACCCTTTACATAGAGTGTTTCGACCACGGAAAAGCTGCAAATTTCAATGACTTCCACCTGGACATTTCTCAGTTCCTGACCACTGTTATTAAGTGGTGTAATCACTCTATCGTCGAATCCCAGTCTGTTTATACGATGTTATGTAGTACTCCACAAGCGTTTATCATACTCATACATGTTATACTTCACTATCCAATGATAGCAGTAAATTTCTTCAAATTCCATTGACAATAGTAAAAATGCATATTCAAATATAACACCACAAGATGATTTTTTCAAACCGATAAATTATGTGTCATAGAGTACTATCATCTTGGAAAGCATAAATGTACTTGTTAAGCAGAGAAATACATCATCAAACTTTTATACCTTCGCTCAAGGTCGAATGGAGTTATGGCTAAGGGGGATGACTCCTAAAAGCATCTGAATTCATTTTGGGGAGGAGTCAGAAAACCCTTGGAATTCATTGCGGGGAGGAGTCATAGAACTCTTGGTATCTCTTGCATGCAAATGAAGTCTGGAAATTACATTTTTTTTTTAATTTCTATATACTAAAAGTCGAGGGCTTGTACAAGGAACTTAGTCATTACATAGAAGAAGTGTCAAGTAGAATCTGTCGTAATAATAGTCAAGACTTCATTTATGGTGATAGCAATATTAGAGTTTCTGTGGATGAAAATACAATAATAAAATTATTTGGTGAGAGCCTTGATAAGGTAGCTAACATCAGGGATGTATACCCCACAATGCATTGGGACAGTTGTGAGCAGATAAAGACAAAATACCAATTGAAGAGTCTAAGATCCCTTTCAAATAAGAAAGGTTTTGATGTAATGATGGCCACGATTTTAGAGCACCTACAAAAGGACATACCCAAAGATGACAGAGAACAACTAATTCAATGTACAGGTTGGAAAGAGGATGTCATAGATTCATTCTTTGTCTGTGATTACTGTGCTGGGAAAATGTTGAAAAGTCAGGAGAATGTCCGATCAGTATTAAATAACCTTCATATAGACTGTACACCGGAATGTATAAAGTGTTTAAATAATTTTGAAATGGCAATGATTCGATTTGTAATGCCTTGTCTTACGATCGTCAGATTAGGGCAAGTAACTGCATTGAAGAGACTCTAGAACAGAACTTGTTGACGCTCTTAAGGGGAGAATAGTATATCTACCTGTTGATGTGCAAGCAAATGCAGATATTCAGCCTGAAAAACTTCTTAACATTGATAGTTTTGTAGTCATTGTCAATGGTCAGCCTACTTACAACAAGAATGTTTGGACTGCACTAATAGATCTGAGAAAAGTCCATGAAGCATTATAATAAAGAACGAGCTGAACCCATATTAACTTAAATATTGAATCAAAAAGTTTGTGGTTGTAATAAAGAGTTACATTAAAAGACGATCATTGGAATAAAAACTTATTGCATACATTGGACTTAGTTAGCTACTTGATCGTTTGACGTTCGTGTTTTACTATTTCAAAAAAGAAATTTTCCGGGTTGCAGTGGTAGCTAGCCACCTAGTAAGAGACGATCACGTCCAATGTTAAGAAATATAAAAACCCATAGTTCCTAACAGAGGAGTCAGATCAAAACAAAAAGTACACCATTAGAACCGCCTTGTCCGAAACCTCTATAAAGGAAACTTACCGCCCTTTGGCTTGAATAACAAAGAAAATATATTGGCTTGAAAATCAAGCAAATTGACTTTTACCACGTTATTCTCCACAAACGGGATATTTTTTTCTCTTTCTTTTGTATCCAGAGATAGCTTGGCACTGGAACATCGTAGAGGGTTGTTCAATAGCTCATTTTAAAGGAAATTAATTGGGTTAAAAACCTTTTGTAACTAAAATAAATTATTTCTAAAAGAGAATAAATTTTTCCACCAAAAACTGCATTTTCGATGTCTTTTCACACTGCAGTCTTTCAAACATAATCGTATACCAGCGGTAAGATTTGAACCCACGCCTCCGAAGAGACTGGTGGCTAACACCAGTGCCTTGGACCACTCGGTCAGGTTGCCTCTCATAAATAAATATATATATGTGAATCTGGGTTGTGGCAGTAGCTAGCAATCTAGTAAGAGACGATCAGTCCAATGCTAAGAAATATAACAAAACTCCTAAAAATAGAGTCAAATCAAAACAAAAGTACATCATTAGAATTACCTTGTCTGAAACCCTACTAGATAAATATTGAATGTCGTCATAGTTTTATTTACAGTAAAGAACGATCTCTCTCCCATAGTAACTGATATGTTACATTAAAAGACGATCATTGGAATAAAAAGTTATTGCATGCATTGGACTTAGTTAGCTACTTGATCGTTTGAAGTTCGTCTCTTACTATTTCAAAGAAGAAAAAAGCCGTAGGCTTTTTCCTGTTTGTAATATTTTCCTGTTTGTTATCAGGGTTACAGCGGTATCCGGGTTGCAGTGGTAGCTAGCAACCTAGTAAGAAACGATCACGTCTAATGTTAAGAAATAAAAAACCCATAGCTCCTAAAAAAGGAGTCAGATCAAAACAAAAAGTACACCATTAGAACCGCCTTGTCCGAAACCCCTGTATAGGAAACATTCTGTCATTTGGCTTGAACAGCAAGGGAAATATATTGGCTTGAAAATCAAGTTATAATAAAGATCGAACTCTTCCCTATACTAACTTGCATACGCAACTTCACATTAGTTAAGATTACAGTATTTATATTATACATCATTATAAATTATAAAAGGTTCAAATGTTCGAAGATTATAGAGTTATCCGGGTTGCAGCGGTAGCTAGCAACCTAGTAAGAGACGATCACCTCCAATGTAAAGAAATATAAAACCCCTAACTCCTAAAAAAAGAGTCAGATCAAAACAAAAAGTATACCATTAGAACCACCTTGTCCGAAAACCCTATTAAGGAAACTTACCACCCTTTGGCTTGAATAACAAAGAAAATATATTGGCTTGAAAATCAAGAAAATTGACTTTTACCACGTTATTATCCACAAACGGGATATTTTTTTATTTCCGCTTTTACAGTAAAGACCGATCTGTAGCCAGTAGTAACTGAAGATCCGGGTTGCACCGTATTATAATAGAAAAGAGTAACTCTCACTTATATTCAGGTTGCAGCGGTAGCTAGCAACCTAGTAAGAGACGATCACGTCCAATGTTAAGAAATGTAAAAACCCATAGATCCTAAAAATCCGGGTTGCAGCGGTAGCTAGCAGCCTAGTAAGAAACGATCACGTCCAATGTTAAGAAATATAAAAAACCCATAGCTTCTTAAAAAGGAGTCAGATCAAAACAAAAAGTACACCATTAGAACCGCCTTGTCTGAAACCCCTGTATAGTTACATTAAAAGACGATCATTGGAATAACAAACAATTGCATACATTGGAATTTGTTAGCTACTTGATGGTTTGAGGTTCGTCTCTTACTATTTCAAAGAAGAAAAAGCCATAGGCTTTTTCCTGTTTGTAATCAGTTTATTATCTGGGTTGTTATAATAATCTTAATAAGCATGAAATATTTTAATAAATCATCATAAGGATGATGATGCAACACACTTGTCTTTTAACAAGTTTACATATCCGGGTTGCAGCGGTAGCTAGCAACCTAGTAAGAGACGATCACGTCCAATGTTAAGAAATATAAAAACCCATAGTTCCTAAAAAGGAGTCAGATCAAATTCAAAAGTACACCATTAGAACCACCTTGTCCGAAACCCCTGTATAGGAAACTTTCAGTCCCTTGGCTTGAACAGCAAGGGAAATATATTGGCATGAAAATCAAGAAAAGTGGCAGCTACTACAACCTTCTGCCTAAACGGGATATTTTTTTTTTCTTTTTTTGTATCCAGAGATAGCTTGGCACTGGAACATCGTAGAGGGTTGTTCAATGGCTCATTTTAAAGGAAATTATTGGGTTAAAAATCTATAGTAACTAAAATAAATTATTTCTAAAAGAGAATAAATTTTTCCACCAAAAACTGCATTTTTGATGTCTTTTCACACTGCAGTCTTTCAAACATAATCGTATACCAGCGGTAAGATTTGAACCCACGCCTCCGAAGAGACTGGTGGCTAACACCAGTGCCTTGGACCACTCGGCCAGGCTGCCACTCATAAATAAATATTTATGTGATCCGGCTGCAGCGGTAGCTAGCAACCTAGTAAGAGACGATCACCTCCAATGTTAAGAAATATAAAAACCCGTAGCTTCTAAAAAAAGAGTCAGATCAAAACAAAAAGTACACCATTCGAACCGCCTTGTCCAAATCCTCCATAAAGGAAACTTACCGCCCTTTGGCTTGAATAACAAAGAAAATATATTGGCTTGAAAATCAAGAAAATAGACTTTTTCCACGTTATTCTCCCCAAACGGGATATTTTTTCTTTTTTTTTCTTTTTCTTTTCCACAGATAGCTTGGCACTGGAACATCGTAGAGGGTTGTTCAATAGCTCATTTTAAAGGAAATTAATTGGGTTAAAAATCTATAGTAACTAAAATAAATTATTTCTAAAAGAGAATAAATTTTTCCAATAAAAACTGTATTTTTGATGCAGTGACGTCATAATTACTATATAAGAAACGTCAAAACTGCAAATGGTCTCATTCATGAATACATAATGGTTAGATCAATTATAATAAAGAACTACCTCTTTCCTATACTAAATTTTATAGGCCACTTAACTATAGTATAGGCGAGTACAGTTATTATATTTAAGGTCAATATATTAAAATGTTCCACTAAAAGGCGGTCATTGGAATAAAAACCCAATATATACATTTGATTTAGTTAGCTACTTGATTGTTTGAGGCTAGTCTCTTACAATTTCAAAGAAGAAAAAGCCGTAGGTTTTTTCCTGTTTGTTATAATAAAGAACGACCTCTTGCCTATACTAAATTTTATACGCCACTTAATTATAGTATAGGTTAGTAATTCAACAGATAGCATGGCACTGGAACATCGTAGAGAGTGGTTCAATGGCTCATTTTAAAGGAAATTAATTGGGTTAAAAACCTTTTGTAATTAAAACAAATTATTTTTATTACATTAAGAAATTTTAATTATGTTCCTTAAGAAATCATCATAAGTAAAAATTTCCCGTACAGAAATTGAACTCAAGCCTGCTGGGTGACAGCTATCCCTACCTCTAGACCATATAGGATATATTAAAATATCCGATTAATGAAGTTTATGTTAAAGAACAAATTATAAACATAATTAGCTGCCTGATTATTTGAGGATCGTCTCTTACTATTCCAAAGAAGAAAAAAGCCGTAGGCTTTTTCCTGTTTGTAATTTATTTTATAATAAAGGATGAACTTCAGGCTTTACTAACTGAAAAGTTTAGTATTTCTATATAGTAAAGAACGAGCTCTAAATGATAGTTGTAGCTATAGCTGCAATCAAGTGAAAGACAAACCGAAGCATATAGTAACTAAAAGTTTTAAATATGTTTTGGAAAATCATAATTGCTATAGATGGCAAAACCTAGTGAAAGGCGAACCAGAGCCCATAGTAACTAAAAATTGAAAAAACGCGCTTTGAAAACAAGCTTTGAAAACATTAAAAGACGATCATTGGAATAACAAACCATTGCATACATTGGACCTAATTAGCTACTTGATTGTTTGACGTTCGTCTCTTTCAAAGAAGAAAAAGCCGTAGGCTTTTTCCTGTTTTTATAATTAAGAACGACCTCTTTCCTATACTAAATTTTATAGGCCACTTAACTATAGTATAGGCTAGTACAGTTATTATCCGGGTTGCAGTGGTAGCTAGCAACCTAGTAAGAGACGATTACGCCCAATTTTTATAATAAAGAACTACCTTTTGCCTATGCTAAATTATATAGGCCACTTAACTATAGTATAGGCTCGTGCAGTTATTATATTTAAGGTCAATATATTAAAATTTTCCACTAAAAGACGGTCATTGGAATAAAAATCCAATACATACATTTGATTTAGTTAGCTACTTTCCGGGTTGCAGCGGTAGCTAGCAACCTAGTAAGAGACGATCACGTCCAATGTTAAGAAATATAAAAACCCATAGTTCCTAACAGAGGAGTCAGATCAAAACAAAAATTACACCATTAGAACCGCCTTCTCCGAAACCTCTATAAAGGAAACTTACCGCCCTTTGGCTTGAATAACAAAGAAAATATATTGGCTTGAAAATCAAGCAAATTGACTTTTACCACGTTATTCTCCACAAACGGGATATTTTTTTCTCTTTTCTTTTGTATCCAGAGATAGCTTGGCACTGGAACATCGTAGAGGGTTGTTCAATAGCTCATTTTAAAGGAAATTAATTGGGTTAAAAACCTTTTGTAACGAAAATAAATTATTTCTAAAAGAGAATAAATTTTTCCACCAAAAAATGCATTTTCGATGTCTTTTCACTCTGCAGTCTTTCAAACATAATCGTATACCAGCGGTAAGATTTGAACCCACGCCTCCGAAGAGACTGGTGGCTAACACCAGTGCCTTGGACCACTCGGTCAGGTTGCCTCTCATAAATAAATATATATTTGAATCTGGGTTGCGGCAGTAGCTAGCAATCTAGTAAGAGACGATCAGTCCAATGCTAAGAAATATAACAAAACTCCTAAAAATAGAGTCAAATCAAATTTATAATAAAGAACGACCTCTTGCCTATACTAAATTTTACACGCCACTTAATTATAGTATAGGTTTTATAATAAAGAACGACCTCTTGCCTATACTAAATTTTATAGGCCACTTAACTATAGTATAGGCTAGTACAGTTATTATATTTAAGGTCAATATATTAAAATTTTCCACTAAAAGACGGTCATTGGAATAAAAACCCAATATATACATTTGATTTAGTTAGCTACTTGATTGTTTGAGGCTAGTCTCTTACTATTTCAAAAGAAGAAAAAGCCGTAGGCTTTTTCCTGTTTGTAATCAATTAGAAAGAGTTCTACCTTTAATCCGGGTTGCAGCGGTAGCTATCAACCTAGTAAGAGACGATCACGTCCAATGTTAAGAAATATAAAAACCCATAGCTCCTAAAAAAGGAGTCAGATCAAAACAAAAAGTACACCATTAGAACCGCCTTGTACGAAACCCCTGTATATGAAATTTTCTGTCCCTTGGCTTGAACAGCAAGGGATATATTTTGGCTTGAAAATCAAGAAAATTGACTTTAACCACGTTATTCTTCCCACACTTGATATTTCTTTTTTCTTTTTTTATATCCAGAGATAGCTTGGCACTGAAAAATCGTAGAGGGTTGTTCAATAGCTCATTTTAAAGGAAATTAATTGGGTAAAAAATCTATAGTAACTAAAATAAATTATTTCTAAAAGAGAAAAAATTTTTCCAATAAAAACTGTATTTTTGATGCAGTGACGTCATAATTACTATATAAGAAACGTCAAAACTGTAAATGGTCTCATTCATGAATACATAACGTCATGCGCCGTGACGTCATAATTAGTATATAATAAGGAAAGTCAAAACTGAAAATTCTCTCATTCTTGATTAGAAAATAATGGTTAGATCAAAGCAGGCTATACGCAAGTTGAAAAAAGAGTACTACACAAACAACAGAGATAGTAACTTGAAAAGAAAAAAGCAAAGGTATTCAACCGACCAGGTGTATCGAGAAGTAATAATTGAGAGAGCACAACAAAGGTATTCAACCAACCAGGCGTATCGAGAAGTAATAATTGAGAGAGCAAAAGAAAACAGCAAGATGTGTTATCACAATGATGAAGATTATAGACATGCAAAATTTGAGACAGCCAAACAAAAGATCAAGGAACGGTATGGTAATGATGAAGATTACCGAAAAAAACATAAGAAAAAAGTTGCTACCAGAATAATGGGTAGATACTGGGGTGACAAAAGCTATAATGAAAAAATTAAATTCTCTGCGAGGTTGTACCGAAGAACGCATAAGGACAAAGGGAAAAATTACATTCAGAAATACAAGAAGATGGCAAAAATGCAGGCTGATCTTCGTAAATTGAGAAACATTTTACGCATGTTTTACCAGGATCACGAAAAGTATTCAAAATTACAGATTAAAATTCTCTTTGAAAGAGCGGATGCTGTTGAAAAGTCGGCTAGAAATGCTTTGGCAAAGCTTCATAGTAATATACAAAAGAAATGTTGTCAGTTTAATGAAAAGCTTCCAAGGTATGGATTGGCAACTGCGGAACACTTTATAGATGCAATGGAAAATGTTCGACAACACAGTGAATATACGGAGGCGTACTTCTTTGAAAATTCGTATATTAATTTTAGAAGGAGCAATTGCAGTTTATGTAGCAGCAATAAAAAAATATATACAAGCATACCTATCAACAGCGAAGGAAAAGCAATGTTTTTCAATTATGGCAAAAACGAGCCTGTTAGGGTTATTAGTATATGTGTTTGTAAGACTAATGATTTAGAACAAATTCCTGGAACACCGACTCAAGAAAAAAGTATTTCTAACTGTGTTTTAAACAGTTCTTTTAGTTCTACTGAATATTTGGCAAAAAATACATAAAGGCTCGATCATCGAATTTAAGCTGAAACTAAGTAAAGGACAATTATGCCTCCATATATTCACAGTGATGTATAAGCTTTCCCATTACTTCTGTAAACTGTTCCACCGTTGCCGGTCCATATCTTGGAAGCTTTTCACTAAACATGCAAAATTTCTTTTGGATATTACTATGAAGTTTTCCGAAAGCATCTCTAGCTGACTTTTTAACAAAATCCATTCTTTTAGAGATAATTTTAATCTTTAATTTTGAATATTTTTCGTAATCCCGGTAAAACATTCGTAAAATTTTTTACAGTAAAGAACGATCTCTCTCCCATACTAACTAATTATATGGCGGTTCCAGGTGTAGTTACATTTACAGTAAAAAACGATCGCTCATGTATAGTAACTGATATATGGTGGTTCCAGGGGTAGTTACTTGTGGTTCGTATCTTACTATTTCAAAGAAGAAAAAGCCGTAGGCTTTTTCATGTTTGTAATTATATAAGTATAAAACGAATTCCAAGTTGTAACTGACGTCATCCTGGTTGTTATAGTAAAGAACAAACTCTTGCCCTTAGTTACCTACTATGTCATTGTCAAGTTAGCTAATTAATTTCATTTAATTTTGTTTAAAAATAATTCCCACACCGGGATTCGAACCCAAGACAATTAATTGAAAGTCAACTACCCTAAACCACTAAACCAAATGAGATATATATAGGAAGCTAATTAATTGCTTTATGATCTCTTATAGCATAAATTTCATCGGATATAGCTGAAAACTAGTAAAGAACAAACCACGGCACATAGTAACTATTTCCGGGTTGCAGCGGTAGCTAGCAACCTAGTAAGAGACGATCACGTCCAATGTTAAGAAATATAAAAACCCCTAACTCCTAAAAAGAGTCAGATCAAAACAAAAATTACACCATTAGAACCGCCTTTGTCCAAAACCCCTATAAAGGAAACTTACCGCTCTTTGGCTTGAATAACAAAGAAAATATATTGGCTTGAAAATCAAGAAAATTGACTTTAACTACGTTCTTCTCCACAAACGGGATATTTTTTTCTTTCCGCTTTTTTTCTCCTCACCTAGCTGGGCACTGGAAAATCATAGAGAGCTGTATAACAGCTCATTTTAAAGGACATTGCAACATCTAGTCACTTTTGTAATCAAAACAAAAAGTACACCATTAGAACCGCCTTGTCCGAAACCCCTGTATAGGGACAAATATCTTTCCAAACCATCCGGGTTGCAGCGGTAGCTAGCAACCTAGTAAGAGACGATCACCTCCAATGTCAAGAAATATAAAACCCCCCAACTCCTAAAAAAAGAGTCAGATCAAAACAAAAAGTACACCATTAGAACCGCCTTGTCCGAATCCTCTATAAAGGAAACTTACCTCCCTTTGGCTTGAATAACAAAGAAAATATATTGGCTTGAAAATCAAGAAAATTGACTTTTACCACGTTATTCTCCACAAACGGGATATTTTTTTCTTTCCGCTTTTTCTTTCTGCTCAGCTAGCTGGGCACTGGAAAATCATAGAGAGCTGTATAATAGCTCATTTTAAAGGAAATTGCAACATCTAGTCACTTTTGTATTTAAAAATAAAATACTTTTTAAAGTAGAATCAATTTTGTCAAAAAAATTGCATTTTTGATGTATTTTCATACTGCAGTCTTTTCAAAGATATTTGAATTTTGAAGCAATAAAACAGTCCATGTAATGAACTCTATAGTAATAATAGCTACTTGTCTCAATAGTAACCGAAACTCCTGGAACCAAAATTTTCTTTTTTGGCTTAATCGCTAAAATTATTATGTAAACTGCAAAAATATTTATGATGCATAATCAGTAATAGTAATTTTTTAATTTAAACAACAAAAATACATGAAAATTCTAAAATTAGTTTTGCTTTTTGTCTCCTGGAAGAAAATTTTTTTTTCATCTCAGTTCAAATTTATTATTGTATCCTGTAACCCGTAAAGTACATATCTCCATATTATTGTCTCATAATTGCAATTATTTTAGTTTTCAGTCCAGAATCACTAAACTTATTATTTAAACTGCAAAAATATTTATGGTGTCTAACCAATAATACTAATTTTGTAATTCAAACAAGATAAATACCTGAAAATTTTAAAATTAGTTTTGTTTTATGCTAGGTTTTAGATACTCGACACGGGATTTTGTGTGCTTAATAATTTTAAATCTTGAAAAAATATGGTCTCACGTGAGTGGAAAAAAAGAAAGAATAACCAAAAACAATATCAAAATAGAACAATCCAAATTTCTACTAATAGAAAACTTTACTACACAAAAAATAAAGCTAACATCCTGAAATATAAGAAA